>NW_008823872.1:1205668-1209091 GCF_000699105.1 Pygoscelis adeliae | reverse complement strand
CGGCCCCTGCCCGTTCCGGCGGGCGCCAGCCGTGCCGCCGACCGCTGTCACGGTTCGGGTTTGTTTGGGGTTTGTTTTTTTTTAAAGGGCTCTACTCTGGGTGATTTTCTTCTTAAGTGTGTTGTAACAGGTGCGATGTTAAAGGGCATTTAGTTATCTTTAAGTGTTTAATACGAGTAGAAATTTTCAGGGTGGAAACCGTATCTGTTTAATTTGCAGGCACCGTTAGTCTACAAAGGCTTTAATGGAACTAGAAACGCAATAAAACTGAGTGGATGAGGCACAAAATTAAATGTCGGCATCTGGAAGCTTTAAACAGGGCGTCAGTATATTGACCATATTGGAGGTAGTGGCTTTTCAAAGTACCTGCCTATTTCAGTGCTATAGGGCAGTAAAATGTTTGCAAAACTGAAGAAGAAGATAGCAGAAGAGGCAGCTATTGCTCCCAGACCAGGAGGAGCTGCCAGGATACCCAGATCTCTCAGTAAGGAGTCAATTACATCGGTGGGAGCAGACTCTGGAGATGACTTTGTAAGTTACATCTTGCTTTGAACTTTGATTTCTCTTACAGCCTTTCTATTCCAGCTTTACAGACAATCATTTTAAGCCTAGAGTATGAGTTGAATGCGTATTGTGGTATCTTTGTACGTCTTAATGCATAAATGAATTATTAGCTTGAATAAACTTAAATACAGAAGAGAAAATGTTTGTACGTTAACCTTAGTAGTTACTAGGCAGCTTATATTCCCATATAAACATGAGTTACAAAACTATCTCAGCACAGAATGCTGTTAAGCAGACATAAAATATTGAATAGACTTCTAGTAACGTGTAGGATACCTGTTTGTAAAGTTAATTACTGAAGCAGTAGGAAAGCCAGCTAGATACTGGTTAGCTACGATCTGGCTACGGACCTGTGTTTACCTCTTGGCTTCCTGGTGCTCTTCCTACTCGAGCATGTTGTTTATGCGACATGTATTCAGTTTTGCTGCACTCAAAACCATTTTATTTCCTCCAATGTCTGGTTTAAATTCTCTTTCATTATAAAGCGCTGTTTAAGCAAGCTGTAGAATTCCAGGAGCGTATGGGTTAAATGAAACCCTGTAATGCTCTGGCACCTCTGCCCCTTGATGGCTATCATATTTTTCAAAGCCCGGATTAAGACACAGTGTCGCACCACTGTTGGAGCCCACAGTACCCGCTGTATTGCAGCAAGTGGCTTTATGTTTTGCTGTCTGCAAAATGGAGAAGTTACTTACCCGCTTGAGTTTTAACTCATTTTTTTCTGAAGCTCAGGTGAAATTCCAGTTCTGTTAAGCAGAAAGCTGGAACTCCTAATGTTTAAATACATTTTACAATGTAAATATATCAGTCTACTGTCTTTCTCAAATTTTTTTGCACTTAACAAATTCTCATGTAGAAATTTCATTTACCGTCTTGTGAGTTTAGAGAACAGAAAACAAGTAACGATGGTAGCTGAAGTCTTGAGTGGTTTTCAGAAAACCTCCAAGAATTAGTTGCTTCAGCAAGATTCGTTTAACTGCTCTTAATACTGATTTTTATGGAGCACAAAAGCCCATAGAGAATCATAAGTCAGTTATGCAGTGGGTTTTGCATGGAGAGACCATTGCATGGGAAGATTACTGCATTGGTGCCTAAGCGAGCTTATCCCACCTGAAGAGCGTTACTGTTTCTTTTCTACTTACTTAGTTTTCCAAAAGACTTTTGCTTTGACCCATCCTGAAACCTGTACTGTAGACCCTGATTTCTTTTCCCCCCCTTAGTCGTTCTATTATGCTGCCTCCTCAGTGATCAGTTTGAACAAATAGTTTTCAGCTATAGCTTCTTTTAAAAGCATTGTATTTCATGGAACAGGCCAGCATTGCAGAGCTGACTATTTAAGCCCTTACTGTTTTTCTTCTTCAGCATTTTTTACACATTCTGCTGTGCTAGTACAACTTTCCCCTTTCTGTGAAAAACTGAAGCGTTATTCCTAGGTGGGGCAGTGTTTATTATCATAGCGTTAGTATATGGCAGGATCACTTTTTCTAAATTTTGTAAGTTACGTGAGTGTTGTTTTTCTACCAAGGCTTCTGATGGAAGCAGCTCTAGAGAGGATCTTTCATCCCAGTTGTTCAGAAGAAATGAACAAATAAGAAAACTGGAGGTCAAGCTGTCTGGTATGTGTCTTGATACATATAAAACCCTATTACTTTAGGAAATATTTTCCTTTGAACTGAAGTGTTTAATTTATTAAAAATACCTGGGGTTAGGGTTTTTTAAAATTGATTTGTAACAACCCTGTTGATTGTCATCTAGCTAGCATCCAGGATAACTGATTTTTTATAAAGACGACTGACTCTCTTCTGCTGATTCCACGACACATTTATGCGATTCTTTTGAACAGCCGGGATAGCTTTCTGTCCCCATGCTTCGAATAGTGTCTTTCCCTGCTTTTATTTTACTTATCCTGTGTATGTAATGGTTTGTTTCTCTTGGGATCTAAGCTTTCTGGTGTTGACAGTAACACAGTGCCATTCTTAAAGAAGTGAACTTTGAAATGAAGAAAAAGCAAAGGATTCAACATAAAACAGTCTTGAGGCTTTTTTTTCTTTCTAAGATAATACCTTGTTCTGTAAAGCTGTAGTAAGGGCTCTGCTCTGACACTGCTTTCCATCCCTGTTGTATGGAGTGGATCAGAGACTAGGATAAACTGTGTTATGCTGCTGCTTCTCAAAGCTCATAGAAGGCCTTGGAAAAAAAGGAGAGGTTATAGCCATCTCAGGATTATTTTAATTTATTCTGGGGACTTATCAGGCTCCTGTTCAGTTCAAGAAAATACAGGATTCAAAAACTATTTCCCATTGCAATTTGAAAGGGCAAAGTGTTCACCTGTTTGCCTAAGGTAAACTTAAAAGTGCTGGTTGGGGCTTAGTACGAGAGAGAGAGAGGCTGTCAGTATGAAGAGACTCGTGCAGGCAGCCTAATCAGTAAGTAAATCCTCCTTTCCA
This sequence comes from Pygoscelis adeliae, assembly GCF_000699105.1. Taxonomy (NCBI): domain Eukaryota; kingdom Metazoa; phylum Chordata; class Aves; order Sphenisciformes; family Spheniscidae; genus Pygoscelis; species Pygoscelis adeliae. The sequence continues at coordinate 1,206,080 of NW_008823872.1, read as the reverse complement.
TTGTGCATAAGCTTCTCCAAGGTGTGTGTGTGTTTCGTTTTTTAAATCTGCCTCCCTTGTCAGTTCTGCTCGCTAGGCACGGTAGTGGTAAGAGTGCGCGTTTGTTAGCCGAGCGGGAGCGCCAGTCAGAGCTCAGCCCCAGAGAGGCTGTGTGACTTGAACAAGAGCAGTATGGAACAAGGATGAAAGCGTCTGTGAATTGCCCCATCCTCGCATCCTCCAATGAGAGAGACCTTTCCTAAACAGAGTTAAACAGATCACTCTTCTTGAATGAAGTAAAAAGTGGGGGTAGTTCTTCATTCTCTGGTACTGCCCTTTTTTGTGTAACCAGCACACCTAGGACAGGTCCTCCTGTTTGTACCAACCATTTACCCTATGAACAGTACAGAACTATTTGCTTGTGTTCATTGTT
>NW_008823872.1:1184898-1205606 GCF_000699105.1 Pygoscelis adeliae | reverse complement strand
AATTTCCTTCCCCAATGTCTGTTCATTCCTGGTCTGTGCTTCTCCCTCCTCACACAAGATTATGCTGATCAGATCCGAAACTTGCAGAAGATAAAAGAGAAGCTTGAAAATGCATTAGAAAAGCATCAGGATTGTACGTACTTTTCTTTTTCCTTTTTTTTTTTTTTTAAGTTGAAAACTGTTATGGTTGGAAGGAAACGCGTTTGATATATAGATGTTTTAATAATTTCCTTTTGAACTGTGCACCTCTAGGTTGCGAAGAATTAGAACACAAGTTCTTGCTTCATTTACAGTGTAAAAAGCAGCAGTAGTGTGTTGGCTGTTGAACAAAGTTGTTGTTATACTCCTTTTGCCAAATGTGGGGCTAACATGCAGGAGAGACTTTTTTGAAACCTACAGCTTTGTTATAATCCAGTGAGGAACAGTACTGCTATCTTCTGTTACTTCTGGCATTTGTCCAATGTGCAAGCAGTGTGAGGTAGTAAGTGGCACAGCGTTAGTGCTAGAGAGTCAAGATGGGGCTAATCACTTGCAGAAGCAGCTCTTCAAAGTTATAAATAACTTACAGAAAATTGAGAAGCAGTTTTAAAAGATGAGTTTTTAATACAGCTGGTGATTCTCTGTTGATAGCCTCCATGAGGAAGTTTCAGGAGCAGAATGAAGCTCACCAGGCCAGTCGAGCCAAGATGGCTGAAGGAATGGCTTTGGCCTTAGAAAAAAAGGACCAGGTAACAGAGCTTGAACAACTCAACTTTTGACTGTCTGGAGATCCGAGTGCATGACCTTGATGTTTTAAGCAGGTGTTGCCATCAATTAAAATAGGTGTTCGGCATTGTGTATGCTTCGTGTGCCAACATTGCGGAAAGAAGGGAGCGTTAAGTTCAAATGCCAGAAACAGTGTAGGACTTGTCATTGTTCTGACTGTTCTTACTGTTTTTAAAAAGAGCCCACAACAGTTTCTAATGTCAGGTTAAGCTTGCACGTGTGTTTGGTAAGATTCAATTGCAGTAGACCTGTTGTCACCTTTATTTTACTTTACTTGCATAAAGCTTATTCAGGTAGCATAAACGATTTCCTCAGCTTTTATATTAAAACACTAGTTGTTAGTTTTCTTTTGCTGATTACTTTTTTAATCATTACCACAACTTAGTATCTCTGTTAACAGTACAAATTTTTTTTTTTTTTTACTGTAATTGCTGTCCTTGAAAGTCTACAAATGGATTTTGATTTTTCTTCTTCTTTCTTGTTCAGGAGTGGATGGAAAAACTGGGTCAAATCGAAAAGGTAATTAAGTTTTGGGGTTTGGGGCTGGGTTTTTTTTTTGTGTGTGTGTATTTTTAAACACCAGCCTGTATACTTCCTACAGCTCAACTGTGTTCAGCCCTTTTTACTATCTGATCTTTATTCGGTGGGAGAGGCCAGACATTTGCTTTTGTTACCAGCCCCAGTGCTTCAGGAGGTATTTCTGGAATTATTTTTCAGTGGGGAAGTAAAGAATGATGGGTTGCAATGAGAAAGAAAGATGCACTTCTGTAAGGTGGAACAATAGTTTCCTTTATTACAGAGGAGGCAGCTGGGTTGCAGAAGGGAAGTAGTGACTTCGTCTGAGGTCTTGCAGTAGGTCATCTGTTTCATAAAAGAAATGAAACTTATTTTGCAGGGATTTTTTCAATACAGGATTTCAGTCTTATTGTTGTTCTAGCTGTTTAGCTTAGTCTATTTTAAGGCATCTCTGATTATGAAGACATTAAACATACTACTGCTTGTTGTCCATTTTTAAGAGTTCAGTTAGGGGATCATTGGCTGCGTTGTAATGAATATGGATTTTTTTGAGATTTTTCAAGTTCAGTAATTCGTTCCACATTGCCTACTGCAACATGAATGTGGAAGAGGTTCTTGTTCTACATGTAGCACCATCAGAGCGCCTTATGGCTGCAAGACAAGATTCCTTTCTCAGAGAGTTTAACTAAACTCCCATTGACTTGAAATGAGCGTACAGATATTCTTGGATTCCTCTTCTTTTTGTTGGTTTATCAGGAAAAAAAAATGCTTGAAACGCAGTTACAAGAAATGAGGGAGCAGAGTTTGAACCTTTTTCAAAAAAGAGATGAAATTGATGAACTGGAGGGCTTTCAGCAGCAGGAAATTGCCAAAGTTAAACACATGGTAAGATTATTTTAAACTTTTTTTTTCTTTCCTAAAATTTCTGTTAGAATACCGAGTTAGTGGTAGCTCTGCATTAATTTTCTTAGCCTTAATGCTTGTATACAGTCTTGGTCGGTGTCAAAATCCTAACAGTAGGTACATGCATGCAATATTACATAGTTTATTTCAACAGGGGCTTTTCTGGGAGTTATTTATTATTTCGTTCAATTGAGCTCATAACTTAATACAAGAGACAAGTTTCAATGAGAAGATTTTATCAGTATTATCAGGTCGTCTGTATTGTCAAAGATAATGTTCTAATATTCAGCTTTTGAAAAAGGAAGAATCTCTGAGCAAAACAGAGCAGGAACTAGAGGTGTGCACTCGAGAGCTGACCCACACTAAAGAGGTGCTTCAGGATGCAAGCAACAAGTCATCAGGCCTAAGGAAAGATCTTCAAGAGTTGCAGCAGCAGTTCTCGGAGCTAGAGGCACAGAGGTACGGATGTGGTGCTTCGTGAGGAGCAGTGTATGCATTTCCCCTATACTTTTACTTCATGCCCGGTTCTGTCTTTTTGGAAAAGTTTATACATGTAGTGAGCCGACTGAATAATTGCTTCTGGTATGCCAATGTGGATGTAAATGCCAAGTTTATATTTCTTTTCAAGCCAATTAAAGGAGTGCTTGTTTAGAGTTTTGTAAGCTTGTTATGATTTCTTTTTTTCATAGTTTGAATGCTTAACTGTCACTTTTTTTGGAAAATGTATAATCAAGCAGTGGCTGGTTTTAGGACGAGAAAATCTTGTTATTGCTTAGTCCATTTTCATAAGCAGCAGAATTATCTGCTAAAGATTATTTTTCTGGAACAGTATGTAACTTTTTTTTTATTCTCTTTCTGTGAAGAGATGAACTAATGACAGCTGAGACAAATGCAGAAAATAAGATCACTGCTCTGGAGTTAAGAGAACAGGAGCTACAAACTGTCATTCAGCAGCTTTCTGTAGACTTGCAAAATGTAAGTTTGAGTTAAGTGAGATTTGATTCAAAGAGCTTCTTGTCTGCAGGAGTTAGATTAGATGTCAGTTATGTGTTTTTGGAAATCTAAATTTCAAAGCAAGTAATTTCTCAAAATTTTTAGGCTCGAGTTGCTGGTTCTGGTTGTGAGAAGAGACTGGAAATGTTACAGGTGGAGCATGAATCTCTGAAGGTGGAATATGAACAACACAAGCAAAAGGTTAAGTGTTTTCAGATGCATCTGCTGTTGGCTGGTGTAAACGTGTACACTTGGGTAATGCACTGAGTTTGCAATTTGGTGCCTAGAAAGTGTTTTAGGATCATATTGTCTTTTCAAATAGGACTCTCTTTCTAGTGGCACTTTTAAGGTCAAACCACAATGGATTAGATGAAAGCTTCGCTACAAAAAAGATTCTGTGATTTCTTGTTCTCACAGATGACTTTTGAATTTGCTGAGAGAAATAAACTTACCGAACAGCTGCAGGAAAAAGTGTCTTCCTTGGAAAAGAAGCTAGAAAGAAATCTTTCAGGGGATGAACATGTGCGGGAGCTACTCAAGGAGGTAATTATACATTTATAGACTGCTTAAAAGTGTAATCTTAGTGAGATTTTTTTAGGACATACATTACTTACCACACATGGAAAGAATATACGATAACATAATGCAGGCACATTTGTGCCTTCAGTGTATATTGGCATACTGTCTGTGCTGGACAGAATTGTGTGGTTGACTACATTGAGCCTGTTTATGTAGATGTTGCACAGCTGTCTTTATTGGTGTTTCTGCATTGTCCATTTAGGCAATGCATCTGACTGCTTAGAAGCAAAAGAGCAACTTTTTAACATGCCCACAGGAGGTAGAACAATTTAAGAGTTTTATTGGTTAATCCTTCCAGAGAACAGCGCACACTTTTCCGTGTTCTTTGTCTTCTATTATCATGACTTGCAAAGCATTGGGACAGGGGGGGAACTGTTTTTGCACATAGGTGTACAAACAGAATGTTATATGTTGAAAGCTTGGGCCTCAGAAGTGTTAAGAAACAGCTGAAAACAAAGAACTTGGCTTTGGTCAGTGCCCTTTCTGTCGTTACTTCTCGATCTCTTTCTCAAGCACCGATGCTCCTGTTCAGAATCAGCTTGGAGCAGTGTTTCCCCAGCTGAGTCCTGGGCAGACAAGGGAAGATCTGCTCTTCCTTGGTCAGGCTTGCCTGCAAGACACATCAACTCTATGTTGCTATGATAAATGAACTTGGCTTAGTAAACTTGAGCCAGTGTAAAGTCCATGCAGGGGTAGTAAAACATTTTGGAAAGTAACTACCATAACTAGCAAATGTTTTACCTTCTTTGTGTGTTTGCTGTGACGCAGGAGAAGTTAAGCTTTCAAAAAAAATTTTTTTTAATCCCTTAAACTTGGCGTGGGTTAGAAAATTATGACCTGGCTGCTGATTAGAGTTTACATCTGGATCATGGCAGGATGACAGTGAATTTCCCATTGTTAATATTAATGATGTCATCCCCAGGGCAACATGATCTGTGGAGGCCGTATGCAGTCACATCAAACTTGCTGGTTCCCAAAAGCAAAGCTGTACTGCACATCAAAATAACTGTTTCATTTTAGTTTGACATTATTAATGAAATATAAAGGAAAATCTTAATTAAAAAAAAAAATCCTCTCTCTTTGTCCATCCTTCCTCTTGTTCTTCATCTCAATATAATCTTCAGAAAGCTACTCTTGAGCAGAAACTGGATGAAACCAGGCAGCAGGTACTAACAGACAGAACGCATCACGCTGAGACTGTGAGCCGATTGGAAACACAGGGAAGGCTTGGGGGGGTGGGGGGGGTTTCCACCACAGTTTCCCACTGTTTCCAGCCTATTTATGCCCTATACCTCCTCCCCTCACTGCACTTCTGCTGTCAGCCAAAGGTGAGACTACATGTCACATTTAGTCTTGAAAGGAAAGTCTAATTGATCAATGTCTCTGGTCAGCTCTCCACCTTTGGTGGTGGAGAAGGGCCTAGAGGTTATGAAGTTAGGATAGGGAAGATATGCATGAAATCTCTAAGAAACAAACAACTGAAGTGCAAGCATTGCTGGGGGGTTAGTGGTGTGGCGAAGAGTTTTTAAAAGCAGCACGTGTCAAGTAGGCAGTCTCTCTGAACTATGTGGTTTTGTGGTTTAATGTTTACCTTCCTCTGCTGGGTCATTCCACATTCTTGTACCTCTTTTCTAATAATGTAGATGCCAGTGGATAAGGAATGTAATGTGTGGTTATATTTTAGAATAAAGAACTGGAACAAAAACTGCAGATTGCAACAGAAACATTGAAAAAGAGCAAAGAAGCAGCTGCTGAGCAGGATCTGAAGATCCAGAAGTTGGTGAGTATGCTGCATGATGTTTCACTGACCAGTAGCAGATCAGTCTTCAGCATCCCCAGAGAGACTAATTTCTCTGTGTTCGTTTCGTTACTCAAGTGTTTTCTTGCTGTTTGTCTCCTAAACAAGTGCCTGTATATGAGTACATGACGCTGCTGCCAAAAGGAATAGTGTTGCTTCAGTTTGAGTGTATGTCACATGGAGTGGTGTCCAATTCTTGTCAGAGCTTCAAAATACCATTTTATTAACGTAGTGTTCTTTATTTCTCTTAAGCAAACTAATCTAGAGGATGAAAGAAGTAAACTACAGCAACAGATTTTAAGTGAGAAACATCGGTATGATCAGAAACTTACTGGGCTGGAGTCTCAAATTGCTGCTCTTGAAACAGCTTGGGAATTTGATAAAACAGCTACTCAGCACAAGATTGTAAGTAGAGAAACTGTTCAGTGGGCCATGTGAGTCTTCACAAAATGATTTTAACACAGCTTGTAGACCTCACGTGTTGTCTGAATGTTCTTATTCAGCGCTCCTAGCATTATAATAGATGATCTCATACTCTGAGAAACTAAATATGAACAAAGCATTTGATGTGTTTCATTGTTTAAACAAGGCATTAGAATAATTGTGCTTAGTATTTAAGCAATCTTTATTTTACAGAGCCAGTTGGAAAAGGAAAATGAAAATCTTAATGGAAGCAGAGAAGATTATGAGAGTTCTTTAAAAAAACAAGAGTCTGAATTGAGCAGAATACAGGTAAGGGCTTAATTGGTTAGTGGTGGTTAAATACAGAGCCAAGTTTGAGAAACAGTGAGCAGCAAAGTGTATTACATTCTCAGTACTTGGAGTCACATTACATTCGGGTTGCATGTACTTACAGCTGTAAATCATCTTTGGTACTCAGTAGAAATGCATTTGAGGAGCATTACAAATGGCTGATCCTTTTCTGAAACAGAATGCTTGGGTCTGCCTGAATCGGGCAGAAAATAATACATTCCCATATTGTCAGGCATGAAGAGCTTTTAAATCCTGTTAGCAGTAATGAATACAGAATAGTTCAACATCAAATTCCATTCACAGCATTCAAAACAAAAGTTAGAAACTTAAGTTGGTCAGGTATTTACAGCTTATACTCAGTCTTTTGACTGTAATTTTAGATTGTTGAAAGTTTTTTCTGTAGCTACTCTTGGATGCACAATTGGAATAAAGATCAGTTGTAGGAAGGAGCTACTTCTTCGTAATAGAGACTTCAAGCTAAAAGATCTTTTAAGCATTAGATATGTTTGGCCTCTTACATCAGTTCAGTGGTGTTCTTGCATGTGCAGATAGCAGCAGTGCAGTAAAACAAAACAGTAACTCTCATTTGGAAGCGTAAATCATGGTGTGTTAGAACAGCCATAAATCCTCATTGCGAATGGATTTGCGTTTAAAGATGAGAGACTGACCTGCTTTTAGTTGTCTCGAGTAACCTCTCAATTACTTTTGGTTTGCAGAATGAATTGAGCAGCAGAGAGACTGTCAGCATTGAAATTGCCAAAGCATTGGAAGAAACACGAAAACAAAGAGAGGAATTACAACAGCAGGTTGGTTAATATCAACAGTCTAAAATATATTTGGGTGCTCCCAACCAGGCACAGACCGGACTAGATTTGGACTTAATTAGTGTTCCTGACTGTTATGATAATCAGAATCATATCCTCAGCATGCAAGACAGCAGTGGTTGCCTCAGTGAACTTGAAACTGAAGGGTGTCTATATAAATGCCTGCACAAGAATGTAATCAACTTAGGTGACTTATTCCATTGGAAGAATGTAAAATGCTGCTGACTGCAAAGTTAAGGATATTTGTAAGTTTGTAGGCTCAAGAGTTACGGCAGGTTGTGGCAGTTGAATACGAACAACTGCGGGGAAGACCAGGTAGTAGCAAGTGAATACATTTCTCTGCTCAAATGCAGAGCCCTTTAAATCTGTAAGATGGTGCATAGTCCCAGTGGGCCAGCCATCTTGAGCCATTGGCTAGTTGGCAGTTTGTTTTGAAGAAATCTATTCATTCTGTTGTTGTTCCTTTCAGCACTTACATCGCACCTTTGTCCCTCTGAAGCACAGCAGTTCTAAAATTGTAAATTTCCTCATAGGGAGGAGGTTGTATCCAGTAACGAAATACAAATTCTAGGTAGTCTTGTTTTGTTGTTCTTTTATTAAAAATGGTCATGGTGGATAATGTGAGCTTGTGTTTGCTTAAGCTGGGAACTGCCAACAGAGCAAGTTTGACTGAATTCAGTCCCATCTTTTGGTTTCTTTATTCTTCTGGGACTGCTGTAGATCTGTGCTTGCTTAGTCCAGCTGTATGTAAAAGGGGTATAAGGTGATCTCTGGTTTTGCTCAGCGGCTGTTTTGCAGCTGCCACCTGCTGGTTATGAGGCAATCTGTAATTGTGGCACAGAGTTTATCAGAAGCGAAGTGTGTTTTAGCTCTTACAGCGCATTGACTTCAGTGCTTTTTAATGAGGTCAGCATTGTAGAGGTGATGCCTTCTGTGAGTCTCTGAATATATCACAGACATCCACACTGTATTATCTGTAACACTAATGCTGCACAAACCACTTCTTCAAGGTGTTGTATTGCCTAGCACAGAGTTCAGGCAGCCCCTGCCAGTTGTAGATACCAGACACTGCCCTTGTCACTGATAAAAGAATTCTTCTCCAGTCCTTCCCACACACACACACAAAATATCCGCACCTCTGAGGTATGTTGAAATCTTTCAATGCCCTCTTCTAGTTTTATATCTTTAATGACTTCTGTTTGTTTGTTTGCCTGCTTTGAAGGTTTCACATCTGGCTTCCTTAATAAAGGAAAAAGACGAGCTGATTGAGGAAAAATGTGATATGCTTCTAAAACAGAAGGAAGAACTAAACCAACTGAGTCAAGGTTAGACCAAACGAGTCTACTGTATCCCAGACAGCTTTATCTAAGTACAGTGTCTAGTTCTCAGCTGGCCTGATAGATTGTAATAATTCTAGATTTCTCGTCCGTATTTAATCTATTAGAATTTTCAAAATCTTGTATCCTGCAGTAACAATTGGACAGTCTCTCTACTGCGTCCTTAAAAACAAAACCACTTTTTTTAAATCAGTCTTACGCTTATACACCATAAAATAACAAATCTTGCTGTACTTCTTGTAAATGATTGTTTTGCGCAAAACATGAAATAAATGATACAGATTAAAAACTACTACTTCATTGCACTTTAAAAACTGCACTTGATTGAAAGATTATTTACATTCTTAAAGATCAGCTGCAAACTGATAGTCCACAGTCATACTAAAAATGAAGTGCAGTCATCTTCATTCAGTTCCTAACCCACCGTGTTTCCACTATTTAGAAAGGGAACAAAACCGTAGCTCTTGTTGCACCATTCCATTGGCTAGCCATGTGTTGGTAGCCATTTGTGCCAGCTAGCCATTTGTGCTCACATCTCAGCCCCAAGTGTTTCCTGTGCAGTCACAGCAGAAGTCACACAGACTTTTGATGGGGGTCTTTTAGAGGAGGTATAATTGATAATCATGTTGTTAAGTATTAAAATCACTCTGACTTTCAGACAGTTAGGCTGCTCCTTTGCAAAAACGTGCATGTGAGCTTGGGTGGCTTAAATTCCATCATCTTTCTGTCTTTACGACAGAGCAAGGCAAAAAGGTCAGGATTTACTGTCACTGTAACTTGCTTTGTTTAAGAAAAACAATTGGAAACTCCCATTTGATTCAGTAGACTGATACTAAGCAGGTCTCTCCTTTCTCAGATCATGAAGCTGTCTTGCTGCGAATGCATCAGTTGCAATCTGACATAGAAGCAAGTAATAGCCGAGCAGTGGAGAAAGAAGAAACGGCAAGAAAGGAAATTGATGAACTGAAGTTGCAGATACAGGAGTGCCTGTTGGCCAGAGAACATGAGAAAAATGTGAGTGCAGTCACAAATCTGATCTGTTCAGACTTCTCAGGAAAATAAGCAGGTGTGCAAGAGACCCCGTTTCTGTCGTGTCTGGTGATACGTGCTTGGAACTGTTTACTTTACAACTTGCTCGTGACCTGAAACACCAGCAGTGTAGACCACCACTATTTGTGGTTCCCAGTCTTCCGAAAGAAAGCTGTTTCCTGTCAGATCTGTGACTGGTTTATGAAAGACAACCCCTTATTTTATTTGACTCATAAAATGTCTTTGAGAGAACCATTTTGAAACTAATGAGAGAGACCCACAAGCAATAAGCAGGCCAGTGAGAGATATAGCCAACTAGATTGCCACTAATGCTTTCTGGTTTAAAAAAGCAACCACCACCACCCCAAAAACAACAACCAAAAAGAAGTCTAGCTCTCTCCCTGTGGAGTCTTCATGGGCTGCAAATGTCATGATGTCTCTGCAATTCACTCTTTTAATTTTTATAGGTTTCAGAACTAGAGGAATCGACTAGAGCCTTGAACAACAAGCATTTACATTCTCCAGAAAACTGTGTGGTGGAACAGAATGGAGACATAGCAGCTGCAGACGTCATTCAACTTCAGAAAGATAATAGAGAGCTGGAACAGCAAATTGCTGAGAAAAACAAGGTGAACTGAAACAACAGAAACAGTTGTTAGTCTTTCCCCTTTTAATTAGGAAGCCTAATAATTGGTGCTGCCCATGCTGCAGCCTTAGAAGGACAGGCTTACCAAAATGGCAGATCCAATTTGAATCCAGTATGCTGTGAATAAATTTTTTCCTCTGGATTGTACAAGCGTCTAGCAACAGTGGATAAAAACTGCAGCCAGAATTGTAGGAATCCTTGCCTATTTTAGAGGAAAGATGCACCAAATGGTACCGTTTACAGCTTTCCTGCAGAGCCCTTTTGTGTGAATTCAGTTCACTTCCACTGTGCTGCCACATGAAAGCCCAAGTATCCTGTCATATGCCTGCTAATGTGTGGAGCTAGAAAGGCAAGACATTCAGATTGTTTCTTCAGAGCCATCAACATTGTTTAATGATTGTTTCATTCATTACACTTGTTTGTTATGGGTTTTTCCAGGTATCTCTGGTTCAAAATGTGTCCTGACAATGAATACTGTATGAACACTAACCTTTGCTTTGCTTACAGATGATAAAGCAGCTACAGCAAAGAATGACAGAACTCAAGAAAACCCTCCAGAAAGAGTTGGTAAGGGTTATGTTTTTCAGTCTCTTCAGCTGGCACTTACTGACAGTTACTTGCACTACTAATTCCAAAAGCTTGACTGCTAGCTAGAGTGTAATTTTTTTACTAGGGATGTCTGCAGTTTCCTTTTGTTTGCAGGCAGATCAATGAACCCTTAAATTAAGGAATTACGTTATTCTGGATCATTTATTGAACGGATGGTGTGACACAGGCAGCCATCACCACTCAGCTCTTACAACAGAGAATTTTAGCTACAGAAGACCTGTATTTGGTAATCTTGGGCATGTAATACATTTCTGTAGAGTGAACAACTGAGGTTTGATTGCTGCTTAGCTGCCATTCAGCTGAGTTTTACCATGGGAGTGATATCTGCCCCAGGGTAAGCTCCCCTTTAATCCCTCTTACAATAGTTTTTCTCTCCAATAAAAAATTATTTTTAAAAGAATTAAGAGGTTTTAAATACTCTGATATTGTTCTTTTTGTTCTGAGCTTGAAAATTGTTTGGAGAAAGCCCATGTTTGAAAGGCACAGAGCAAGTTAGTGATAAAAGAAAATTACCAGGTGATAGTTTCTACCATGGAGCCAGTTCCATGCTGGTTTGGGTAATGTACACGTAACACTAACAGCAACTAGCTTCTGTCCTAGAGTCTAGGGAGCGGTGAAGACACTTCTCTGCTGTGATCCCGTGAAGGATGAGAAGCTTGTCCTGTTGATGCCCAGGTTGTACCCACCTTGTGGATACAAGCCCTCGGTGTTAGATATCTTGGACCCGGATCCTCTCCCAGTGTCAAACTGACAGAGTCTACAATGTCCTTCTCTTTTTCTTTTTTTAGAAAATAAGGCCTGACAGTGAAGTACCTGAAGTACGTGAAAAAGCAAATTCTGAAGTGCCTAATGCTTCTGTGACTGTCACAAACAACTCTGATTTAAATGACTCAAGGGAGATAAACTTTGAATACCTTAAACATGTTGTACTAAAATTCATGTCCTGCCGGGAATCTGAGGTAAAGATGTACACTTACCTTCTCTTTCTAAGTCCGTCTTTCTCTAGAAACTGCCACCTGTTGCCTGCTAAGGACGCTTCCATGCCAGTTCCATACTTTTATACTCAAAAAGTTGTTGACTGATTCAGCACAATGAAGCAAAATAGCTAACAGTGATATGTTCGGAAGTACAGATTATTATGAACTAAATGAAAGGGAAATGTGAATTTTTAAGAGGTAGTTATGTCTGGAAGTTAAAGATCTGAAGCTACAAGACATTCCCTCTGCACTACTCTAAAAAACATACGTGGAGTATGTAATTAGAGTGGTTGTACATTTAAGAAAGACAGCAAAAAAACCCAAGAAAAAGACACAAAGCACTTGCTGTTGATCGGTAAGAGGTAATTCCTTGTGCATTTGGAGCTCCTTCACATTCTCCACATGGTGTCAAAAAAGTTAAAGGTAAAAAAAGTCATGCCAACGTTGCTTAATTGCAAGTCAGTGGGTGAGATCAAGAGATAATTGTGCGACTCCGTGGTATCCTGAGCGCTTGACTCTCTTACTCTGCATTGTGTGTCCCATTTAGAATATTAGTACTATAGAGTTAATACACTTAAGTGTATATTTAAAACGGCGTGATTCTTTCCTGCCTACATGCTGGTTTGATCAACTTAAAGCTTAAAAAAACTAGGATGCCATAGGAGCCAAACTTCTTCTCTATTCTAACTAACTAGGCTCCCCATTTGTCCTCTTCCCAAAAATATGTAAACCAATATTAAAGAACAGAAAGCCAGGAAACACAAACAGAAGAAATAAGATACAGGCCATCCTCGTCTTTTGGAACTGGGGATAACGGAAGGCTGCTGTTCGCAGCTTCACAGTTGTGACTAGAAAGTCTGTGACCAAACCTACAGAAAAACTGTGCTGCACCATAGTCCAGAATGTAGAGCCCTGAGAGCATCGTAAGCAACAAAACACTGTGGTTTCTTTCAGGCATTCCATCTAATTAAAGCTGTATCTGTGTTACTGAATTTTTCACAAGAGGAAGAAAACATGCTTAAAGAAACTTTAGAGTACAAGGTAAGGGTTCTGTTCCACTTGTAGTCTCTAACGGGACTCCCAGCAGATGGAATGAAAATTCTTAGATGCTGGGAGATCATGAAAAGTATCTTTTCCAAAATTTAGTTACAATAATAAATGTAATTTATTATTAAAATGTTAGGTAATCACATACATACATGTCGGAAATTGTCCATTTCAGTGAGGGAAATACTTTCCAGTGCTTCAGAGAAGGAGTAACAGAACAGTTTTGCCCATTGGACTCAGTCCGTGGAGGGAAGCTAGAAGCTCCTTGCTGGAGTACAGTCAAATGTTTAAAAGCAGGAAGCCAAATTCTTGGTTTGTCGTTTTGACATTGGGCTTAGACACCTGTTTCTCCTTTCCATTGCGTAAAATGAGATCTCCTGCATGTCCCTGGCTATGTGGTTATTAGTGAATGTTCATAAATGAATGCTGCCTCAGTTCCTTCTATGTCCTCCATTCATCTCTGCCCACTCAGTAAGCTGGACATGTTCAGTCTGCGTATGATTGCAACTGAGGGAGATCGCCTTGCCTTCTTGTTCGGGGAACAGTTTAATACTAGACTGACTAAAGGTACTGTGTTTAAATGACTGTAGATTTGTAATTTGTAATTATTTTAAAGGAATATATGTAAGTGTAATCTTCAGTCAGCTTCACTTGTGGAAAATGGATGCTGTTTCTTCCAGATTTGATTGTGTGAAACGATCTTCTTCAGGCTGAAGTCTGCAGCATTCTGTTTTATAAATAGTTCTTTCCATCAAATGATGGGGAGATGCCTATGTACCATGTTCTTTCTTTTTTGAATCTTCAGCTTCTTAAAAGTGTGAACGTAGCATAATGTGTATTGTGCTTTCCTGTCCTAGATGTCATGGTTTGGGTCAAAGCCATCTCCTAAAGGCAGTATCCGGCCGTCGATCTCAAGCCCAAGGACACTGTGGCCTTAAGGAAACCTGAAAATGGCAGTCAGCATCTAGCCACTTTTTTCTGTGAAAAGAACGCTGAACACACTAATTCAGGTGTGTCTTAATCACTGTCATTGCAGTATTTTGTACAAGAACTTTTGACGCTGTTTACAAAACTAATACTGTGCAAGGAGAAATTTTCACTACAAACTGAAACACCTCTTCTGGGTTGGATTTGGGGACCATTGTCTCGGTGGTCTCTTAACGGAAGTCAGCTCCTTGTGCTCCTCGGTCTTGTTTTCTTGGCACCAAAGGGTAATGTTAACCTCACTAATACCGGTGCTGGCAGTTCAAGCTTCTAACGCGTGCATCTGTTATGATGGTGATTCCAGCTTCTGTTATGGAGGGCTAGAGTTGAGTAACTCTAGGCACAGTAAAGCTTCCTTGTCTCACTGTGGAAAGCAAGCAATGAAAAAAAAAAAATGTTGGCAGTGCTGTATTGCGTTTTTGACAGTTTGAAAAGCCTTTCAAAGAACAGGAGCAGGAGCTTTAACCAAAAAAGAAATCTGCCTTGCCTTGTTATACTGACATAACTAACAGTTCGCATTTTTTCATATCACTGTGTAATTTAAGGTGCATATATCCTGGCCTGCAGTCCTGAAGGCTGCATGTTGATGATTATTTAATTTGAGAGCACAACTTTAGAGTTGTCTGATTTTACTTTTCTTAAAGAAAAATAATATTTAAAATGGTCTTAATTATAGTACCTAATACTCAGTCGCCTTGAAAACTAATCTATTAGCCTGTACCATAGGTTGTTAGCATTGGGAAGAAGGGGTAGTAAACAATTTTAAATTTTTAAAGCTGGATTCCAGGTATTGTAAATGCACAGTGAGAATACCTTTTATTTAAAAAAAAAAAAAATAGTGACAAAGGGTGAAGAATATTGGTACTAAACACCTTGATTTTTATTTTTTTTTCTTCTGCTAGCAACAAATCTTCATAACCAGTATCCGCCTCTTTGGTTGTGGTTTTCTGTACTTCAAATACCAATGCTTAAAAACTGTTATGAACATGTAGTGGGCTGTTAACTGTGTCCTAACTACATGGTAAAAGAAATGCTGCTCATGAGGTTTTTGGTTTTGGGGGCAAAATTCAACTCTTAATGAATAAATCTTGGTTCCAGCAGCTTGCTTTCCTTCCCCCTTAAGAAAAGGGGACCAAGGTGGCACTTGCCTCACGGAGTGGAAGCACAATTTTGCCCACAGTTACTACCACCACTGCGAAATCTAGATGAAAATGGGAAGCAGCAGTAAGTCTGACTTCTTGAAAATGGGAAGCAGCAGTAAGTCTGACTTCTTAAAAATGGGACATATTTCCAAAAAACTACATACGTATGGAATTCGATGAGCAGGCTGCAATTCTGGTAATTCTCTTATGATGAGGTTTGTGTTACTAACAATGGTTTTATTAAATGTCTTCAAGATAATTCAACCTGTCCTCTAGTGGAGATACAGTCACTGTTCAGGTTTTTAACTTTGCTTTGCCTCCAGGGGTCTGAATGACCTTGGTGGTGGCAGCCAAGATGTAGTGTTAGAGTTACAGCACGTGAGCTGCTCCCTGCTTCCATGCACACTCATGCTGTGGTAGAGATGAAAGTATCCTTCCACGTGAGGTCAGTTATCAGAGCGGTAAAAGTGCTGCAAGTCTATACCCTGCCTGACCTCCCCAGTTTTGTTCATCAGCCATATCCCAGAGACAGGTACTCACAGTAGCTGTTACCTTGGCGCAAGTGACACTCCTCAGTTTAGAGCTAGGTTGTATTTATTTAAAGTTAAGAAAACCAACAGGATTTTTTTAGTACACTAAAGCTTGTCCAAACTCAGTCTTTAGTAACCTGATCCATGGCACTTAACGATACCATAGGGAAGCTTGTGGGAAGAGCACAGCTCTGCTCTAATACGAAAATAGACAATCAAGAAGTGGGTTTATATCCATTGCTCCTGTACTGAAACAGAGCAGGGCAGGATAACCCTGTTGGTTCTGGGAAGATTTTATTCTCCAAGGTCTTTTTCTTTAGAATATCCCTTTGCCCTGGCCTATTTCTGTGGGACCCAAGACCACGGGACAGGACTCCCTCTACTCACGCCGATGCCTGCTGAATGACTAATCAGTTTATGTTGATCCTGGCTTGAAAAGTTACTGCTGAACAGTAAGAAAAGCAGTACAGGCAGCCTAGAATAAGGAGTGACAACGTAAAGTCTTAGATTATATATTCACTAACACAACTTCAATTTAAGATCCCAAAGCTCATACAGGATCAACTTACCAGAAGAACTAGTTCTTAAGTGTTGAATTTTCTTTCGGTATCAGAGCAAGAATGGTGTGTGTACATATATTAAAAAGCTAATGCACTTTCCCTTGTATAAAAACAGTGGTATACATAATCCTTTCTATGGCCATTGGATTTCTTTCCTTCTATGCTGTAAATATGGATTGTATTATGAAACACTATGAAATTTGTGGTGCAATACATTTTGGATCAAAACCCTAATCTTGATTTCTTTCTCTTTATAGTTCTGGTTATCTCCACTGGGATGCTATAGCTATTAAAAATTGAGAGATTTTAAAGCATGAAACAAACCCCACCTTCTGCCCATGGTAAGAATGTCAGCCATGTTATTAAGGCCCCTATTTCTCATAGGGCATTAGGCCAGGAATGAGGCAGAGTGCTTCTACCTCCTAAAATCATCTCTCACCAGGGACAGCTGCTGCTGCACTCTTAGCAGCTGATAAAAACAAAGACTGAATGGAACAGGGCCTTCTGAGCAGCTGCTTCACTTGGAGTATGCTCGTTTGTGCCAAAAGGAGGGCTCCTTCCTGGCAGATAACCCTGCCAGACTCATGGCGCATGCTGCCAGCCGAGCCCCAGAGGGATGCTGCACAACCCCAAAGCTCTTGCCAAGGGTGCTGTAACTGATGGTGGAGACAGCAGTGGTCTGAGTAGTTGTGTCCTTCTGTCTGGACAAATCAAGGATGAAACATCTGTGCATACTGACTCAAAGGCAGCAGCTCATTTTGCTATACTTCAGTCCTGCAGGAGGTGAGGACGCACTAATACATAAATAAGTTAGTAAGTTCTGAAGTATTTTCTTGACTTTCTAGGATGGACAAGAATATAAAATCAAACCATGGGTGATTATGTATTATAGTTTCTGCATCTTAGAAGCCTTGATTGGAACAGCTGAGCTTGGTCTCACTCCCTGCAACCAGCATAGCTGGATTTGAGGACAAATTCTGTGAATGGTTGGAGTTAAGAGCATTCATGCAAAGGTGGACACTTAGCTTAGAATTGGTATATTGCTGGCCTGCTTTTGAATAAGTCAAACTTACAATTTAGCGAAAAATAAATTACTAACTCATGTGATCCAAGAACTTTATTGATGCAGCAGGCACTTTACAATGAAACCAACCCCACAGTCCAATTAGTCTTTCGACCATACGTACAAAACCATCAGTCTAATAAGCACTTCTCCTGCCTGTAAGCTGTCGGGATCTTGCATCTGCCAAGGACACAGCTACCTCTTAAATAAGCAGTACACACAGGGTCTTTTATCACCACACTTTGATAAAGCAGCATCTGAAAATACCTGTTCACTTACAGTAGTAGGAGGGAGGAGCGTGCCTTCTCTCTGCCTTTTAAAGAAGGGATCAGGAGAATGTCTTGGCTCCTGTATTTGATAGTCGGAATATGCAGGAATACCTTTACTCTTCCCCCACCTTTAAGGTTAAAAGCATTCCAAGAGGAGGTTTCCATAGTATTTCAGTAGATTGCAATCTCTAATAAAGATGGACCAGTGTCATTTCAGCTGATTCCTTCTTCTGAGTCCAAAATCGATCGTTGTCTTGGTTCAAGCTAATAGTCTTTTAAACAGTCTTTCTTGCTGTAAGAACTCTTACTATGGAACCTAGTCCACCTACTGCTAATGCCTGTGGGGATGGGAAAAGGAGAGAGGTGTTACACAGAGTCACTGCATCATGCAAGCCAGCCGCTGCGTCGCACACAAGAGGCATCTTAAAAGAACAATTACGTGTTTAATAACAGAAGAGCTTACGGCTCTTCTCCAAAAACTTACTTTTGACACATAGGCAGCCTGGGCTGTTCTACCTCATTCTGCCCCTTTTTCGCTCTCCAATCTTTAAAAGTTAATTGGGGGAAATCGATTTGTTCTCTCTAGCACACACAGACATTAAAGACGTTTTGTTTCGTTTAGGTACTAAACTGTATCACGCAGCGTCAGGTTTCCATGATGAAACTGCGTTGCCCCACCAGCCTGCGAGGCCAGGCAGCGGTGGTTCTCGGTACGACTGCTCCAGCACACAAAGTGCTCGCACGGGCGGGTTCGCTCACGCAGCCCCAGACCACAGCGCGACTCTCTATGCTGTCTGCTACCACCAGAACAGGAAATACAGTTCCCGGGTTGTTCCACCTCTTCGTGTCTCTGCAGGTGCCTTCTGCCCTGCTGACGCCTTTACCTTCCTGCGGCGGCAAGTTCTACGTTCACACACTGACTGCTCTTTGCAGTGTGTTCTCCAAATGATTTAGGCCAACAGTTAAAAGGCTAATGAGGGAGCTCAGACCTGAACTCAGATCCTTGCTTGTTCCGATCTTGGGAAGTTTGTGCCTCACTTCCCCTCTGTAAATATAGATGAGAGTGATCTTTGACTCAAATTATTGTAGTACATATATAGTAATATTCTATAAATGTACTCTGAGATGTAAGAACCAAGGGACTGAAGGGTAGACAAAACCAAATACAGTATTTCAGTAACCCATATACCATTAAATATGAAGGGAAAATTACATTCTCCAAAATCTAACAAACCCTCTTTTGGATCTAGAGAAGGATACCCATGTCACATGTCATTGACGATGCAGGATGTCTCACCTCCCACATCCCTGAACGGGAAAGGAGGAAGGGCTCGTTTCAGTTTCACTTGCATCCCTCACTGTAAATAACGTATCCTTCTAAAGCCTAGAAGAAGATGGATGTGATTATGAAAAAATAAATGTTAAAGCTGACTGCTTAAAATGAGGCGTGTTTACTTTGCAGACGTAATTCAGATACAGCCCAGTGGGTATTGCAATGTATGAAATGAAAACAATGATCAACAGTATGAGACGCCTCGCTGTCGTTAGGAAACAGATGACTGCAAAGCGTCCACTCGGAGCAGAGCCTGCACGCGCTGTAGGTGTGTAAACGTTCCCGAGTTACCAAACCTGATACACAGGGGACGACGGCTGGGCCTTTTCCAGAGGACAGACGGGTACTACTACTGAGCAGCTGACTCCTCTCTGAGCAAGCCACACGTCTTACCGGTAGTGCTAAAAAGCAGCACACAAGCAAGGCTTTAAACCCTGCCCGGCCTACTTCAGACCTGCCTTGTTCCTTTCAAAACAAAGAGGACGAGATGCTTTACAAGTGCCTACATGCTCTGAGCGCTGTCATCTTTCCAGTCAGGGTGGTGGTGTGTAATGCTACACACTGGGAGCACCCACCCATGGTTACCTGAAAACAGTCTGCAGTGGAAACAACAACAGGAAAAAAAAGAAAAGGAAAAAAAAAAAAATTCAAGCAGAAGCATGTTCTTCGCTGTCCTGAGAAACTCCCTCCTCCTCCATCAAGGTTCTGCAAAGCCGGTGACAGCTGCTAATAGCTGGAGTCACCCTACGCACGTTCTGTCTTTACGTATCACAGGAAAAAACCCGTACTTTGTGAAAACGACCCCAGCATTAGCAGCAGGATGCACTGCTACAGCGCCGGTGGAACAGGGAGCTGCAGCATTCCTGGGGATCACTTTTCCTAGGAGGAGCACTGACAGCCAGCGCTGCAGCTAAAACCCCTGCGAGCTGGGGACGACAAAGTCATTTCAGATTCCTGCCTGGGGGCAGTGGCACCGAGCAGCTGCTTCACGTGCCTCATCCCGTCAGGAGAGGGGACATTCAACAGTCGGCTGACGGACGGTTCCTACCCTCCACAACGGTCATTTCACAGAAACGCAAGGGGACCGCTCCGGGTCCTAGTGGAATCTTTCCGGAGATCTCAGAAGCCTCTCCTGTGCAAACCAAACAGGTTTGCTAAATCCTGTCACTAGGCTGCGGCATGTATGCTGCTAACAGCACTCGGCTGGTGAAAACTGCCAGACCTGAGCCAGCCTGAGCCCCCCCCCAGCCGAATCCTCGGCTGCAGAGGACCGCTGACAGCCACACCGTCCGACCAGCCCCATCTCCGCTCCCAGCTCTTTCTCCTTGGTGGGGCCACTGGGCTCACTAGATGCAGAAGGCGGTGCAGTGCTTCCTCCAGCAGACACTGCCCTGCCACAAGTCTCACCTCTCCCCCTGGCTGACATACAGGCAAAGGCTGAACAAGTCCAAGCTCAAAAAGACCAAAGCTGAAAGGAAGTGCCAGTTACTGTGCTGCTCGGGGATGAGCCCCCTGCCATCATCTGCTGCTCTTGCGGGGGCTCTCACGAGCGCACTGGCAAGGACCCTGCGGAGCGTGGCTGAGCCAAGAGAGCACCAAACACGTACCTTTTCATGCCACTGAAGTAATATTGCACTGCTATTTTCCGTTGGCTTTTCAAATCCTTTATAAATGTACTTCATTAACAAGTCAACGCCATTTCTGTCTAAGGAATTCACTGCTTGTTCTATTTCACTGCTTTTAAAAGACGTGAGGACTTTCAGCATGGTTCCCTGGGCCTGCTCCTGCAAAGACAAGGAAAGGAGAGTCACGTGAGGACCAGCACGGTCGGAAGCGATCCCAGGGCTTGCGTTCGACAAAGCGTGCTCAGAGGACCAGTGGCTACACCGATGGCTGGCTTGCTTCTGTAAGCGAGCAGGCGAACGCGCTTCACGTCAGGTTCCGGGAGTGAGAAGGAAGGGGTGAGCGCGGTGGGACCGCCTACGCAGAGAACGCGGCATGCTGCTGTACCGCTCACTAGCAGCGCTGGGGGGGGGGGGGGGGGCGGACGG
>NW_008823872.1:1180507-1184204 GCF_000699105.1 Pygoscelis adeliae | reverse complement strand
AACCGCCGCCCCGCCGGAACCGGAACCCGCCCCGCCCGGGAAGGAGGCGGCGGGCAGGGGAGGGGCGGGGCGGGGCGGGGCTTTGCCTCGCGTTAGTCACCCCGCGTCAGGTAGGGCTTTATTAAAAACACAAGGTATCTGAAAAAAATCAGAACAATTATTTTAATGTACAAATCCAACAGCTGTAGCAGGTCTGTGTACTTTTAACGGGAATCCTAAGAAAACAAAACAAAAAAGGGGGGCGGGGGGGGAACAGCCCTTCTGACCGCTTTATTTTTATCCACTG
The DNA here is from genome assembly GCF_000699105.1 of Pygoscelis adeliae. NCBI lineage: Eukaryota > Metazoa > Chordata > Aves > Sphenisciformes > Spheniscidae > Pygoscelis > Pygoscelis adeliae. Next base: position 1,183,918 of record NW_008823872.1, on the reverse strand, counting down.
AAACCAAGCGAGGAGGAGGAGGAGGAGGAGGAGGAGGAGGGGCCGGTTCCACGCCGCGGACGCTACACAACACAAGGCACTCACAGTCCCACCGCGCACACTGGGTAGTAACTTTGCTGCTGAAATTCCTTAAAACTTACCAAAGGAGGAGGTGAGTGACGCGCTGGGACCGGGCTGCTCCCCGGGCACCACGACTGGCGAGAGGTTTCGTCTAAACCCAGAAACACGTAAGAACTACATGCAGTAGTATGAATTTCGAGGACGTAGTACAAATACTCTGAAATTAGTGCGGGGGCAGGGGGGGGGAACTTGCTACAGACACCGCAATACACAATAAATTTAGATAATTTAAAAATAAAAAAGGCAAGAGGCAGCATTTCAGCAGCAAAGTGCTCAATAAAAAGTATATTGTAAAGGGGCCGCACAAGGGAAGAGGGAGACAGCAGGCGGGGAGAGGTCTCAGAGGAAATACGGTGTGGTTGTTCTAGGAGGAATTACACGTTCTGAATCTGGAACTGCGCGGAATAACTTTGGTTCTCTTGTATTTACATCTTTAAAGACCATGATTGACGCAATATTTCCACAGCGGTAGCAGTAATTTGGAGCGGACCATACCGTTACCAATTTCTCATCAAACATGAATTTATAGCCCTCGTGAACTAGCTGGTGGGCTCTGCAGATGAGCTTCAAGTTGTTGATGTGAACGAACTGCAAAGGAAAAAAGGAAGGTCAGTTTTCCCTGAGCGGCTGCATGCCACCGCCCACACAGTAGCCCTGGCACACGCACGCCGTGAAGGGGGTCAAAGAGAAGCTTTTTCACCCAATGCACTGAAAAAAATAAAAATCTGAGACCTGAGCAGTGAAAAACACCTATGAAATACAGGTGACAGCTGCGATGCCCAAGTCTCTGCCGTCCGCAAGGCTCCATCCTTCCCGGACGTGCGGCGGAAAGGCCAGAGAGACAACAGGCAACGCCCGGCACGAGCCCGGCACGAGCCCGGCACGAGCCCGGCACGAGCCCGGCACGAGCCCGGCACGAGCCCGGCACTCGCAACGCAGCTGGTTGAGGAGCCTGGGAAGGTCAGCGCGGGTCAGCCCTGAGGAGTCTGCTCACTGCTTTCCAAAGTAACAAAAATTAAGTCAAGAATTGTTAAGAAAAGTGGTACGGTATTTTTTTTCCTCCTAAACCCTTAGAAAAGTATTCCGCGCAAACCCCAGTGATACTAGTTAGTCTCACTGCATTGTACTTTTCAAAAGCAAGATCGGTATCATCGCATCTGGCAGCTGCGTTTATGCTTTTAAGTTCAAAGGGCTCATTTTATCAGGTTGGCCTGGGTGAACCTTCTCCAGCACCACGACTTACTCGCAGTGGTCTTGCAAGGAAGGTTCATCATCTCACAGCGCCCTTGATCCATTCGTCGCTAGGGGTAAATACCAGACTCGTAGTTGAGCAATTCATCTCATACCTGCAGTTATTCTGTGTCGCATACAACAGCATCATTACCTCATTCGTCACCTTCGCGCCGAAGAGCCAGCCTGCTCCTCGCGGGCTGATCGCCCACGTATCGACGTCTTCCGGATCAGACCAGACAAGGTCACAGAAAGCGCCTTTGTGAGGAATTTCTTGATTACGTTCAATGGTTCGAATCTGATCGAGTGTCTTGATGTCTGGAGAGAGACCGCCATGCACACAGAGAATCTGCTCATCTATTAACTGGAGGGAAAAAAAAAGACACGTGCAAAATAGTCAATATTTTAATCCAGCCCAGAACACTACCAGTGTGACCCTTAAAGGTCACTAATTCTAGCAGTCACATTCAGACAATCTACTGGTACTTTTGTAATGTAGTGTTTGCACTTACAGCTGCTATTGTGAGCATGTCAAAGACTTTGGTACAGTATCTCCAAGCGTTAGCATTTCCGTATTTGGTTTGGCACTCATCTGTTAAACAGAGAAGTTTTTTCTTCTTAATGGATCAGAAGGAATTCAGACAGTGAGATCACAGGCAAACACTTACAGCCAGACGTACAATAAAAGCCCTATCGGGAGCACCGGTAAGGGCCGGTGGGAAGCGCTCGGTCCTACCGCTGGCCAGGCCCACCCGCAGGCAGGGACCGAGGTGCCTCCTGGTCTTCACTGATCGAGCAACACGCCCGGCGGCGCAGAGAAAACGCGCAACGCGGCTGACGATGCTTTCGGTGCTTCCCACGGCTGGGAACCGACCCTTGGCCAGACCAGCCGAGCGCTTAGATTTGCAAATTTTATACAGCAGAATTGAGGCAGAAAGCCTGAACTGACCAGGGCTGGTGGAAGATATTCTTGCCACAAATGGGAGTTACAGTGGCTTTGTTTAAAGCTTCACGAACCTGGCAATAAACCTGACGGGCAGGCGTTCCTTAAGCGACCTGTGAACATTTGTACTTGCCCTTGTTGAACATTATCCAAAAGAAAGTAAGTTACAGACATTATTCTTCGTGGCAGGCGTTAGGTATTTCCCAGGATTTCCTCAGCTTTTATCAAAGCCTCACACAACCACAGAGAAGTTTCCAAGCAATTTAAACCCCTCAGTTTTTCAAACAGTTGTTCTGTTGCTTATTTCTTGCCAGTGGCATTTTCCCAGGTGCTCACTGTTGACAATAAACGACTTCCACAGCAGACCCTATTGTGTGGTACCGATTTTTAGTTACACTGAAACCTAAGGGGAATTACAGTAACATCATGGCTTCGCGTAGAACCTTCCACTACAAGATACCGAAGGACATTCTGTATAAATACATGCTCCTTCTCTGTCTCTAAAATTGAATGTGGCACCAAAAAACCCCAGAGACCCCAGATGCTGGAGGAAAGGAGCAGCGAGGTCCGGACTAAAACACGTTCTACTTCACGAACGTGACGATCGCGTTAACAAATGGTAACATTCAAGTTCTGCTGAGCCCGCTTCCCATCCAGTCCCAGGAAAGCCCCAGGTCGTGCTGCGCTCAAAACGGGTTCCCAAAGGGAAAGATGCCGTACCCGTTTATTACACGTTAGCCCCCGTTCAGAAATCGTTTGGATAAAGACTTACCATAAAATCCATACACTTGTGTTATCTGCCTGCTTTCATGATTGCCTCGCAACAGCGTGATACGATCAGGCCACTTAGCTTTTAGTGCAAGAAGGTAAGTGAAAGTCTCAAGACTATAATAACCTCTATCTACAAAGTCACCCTGCAAGTCAAAAAAACATTCGTAAATGGAGAAACAGTCAAACGGAAAAATGCAAAGTGATACAGCCATCCTAAATTTCTCTCAGTGCATAAAGAAAACTAACGCTGAAGGGCAGCCGGGATCCGCTTGGCTCTGAGAGAACACGGTCTTTGGTCGCTCGGAGTTTCAGGTTTGAGCTGGCACGCCGCCGTCACGCCGCCGCAC
>NW_008823872.1:1171734-1178827 GCF_000699105.1 Pygoscelis adeliae | reverse complement strand
GGAGCCGGCCCCGAGATACAGAGCTGCGGGGTCGTGGGGGTGCGGGCCGGGCCGGCCGCAAAGCCGCTGCCAGGCCCCTTCCTGGCGGCTGTTACTTGGGAAGGGGAGTGGAGCGTGTTTTCTGTCACCGCGTTGACTGCTTCGTTAATCAAATGTCTGCGTTAGAAACAGGAACCTGGGAGAGTCCTGACGTGAGTGGTGTTCAGCCGCTGCCCAGGACCTTCCACACATCCTCAGCAGCTATAGGAGACTGTCTGTACGTGTTCGGAGGGGGAGATAAAGGAGCAGAACCTGTCACAGACCAGCGGCTTCACGTGTTTGACACAGGTACCTCTGGGCGCATGAAGGGCCGTTACACCAAACGGTGGAATCCGTCCTCTGTTGAATGCGAGGTCTGCGTTTTGGTTCAATCAAAGACATGGAAATGTTGGGCCCTGCTTTGGCTACGAGTTTAGATGGATGGGTGGATGTTCCTCGCTGTTGATGTGCACTTACCTTTATGTAGTCACTGGGAATTTGGGCCAAAATGGCAGCATAAAGCTCTGGGATGAGGAATGCCATGGGAGACGGGAGCGGTTTGTCACATTTGCCCAGCAGCCGATTCCTTTCCGTGGTGGCATCGTCCTGTGCTGCTCACGTGCTGTCAGACTTGTCCTGTTCACTCTTGCAGCCCTGTGCGCGCCCGGAAGGGTTTGCTTTCCGGTTTGCATTAATCTGTCCTGCTACTGGGCGACCCAAACAGCACACGGAGCTCCATCAGAGGGCTTGCCTGCACTGCATGATACAGCGTTAACTCTTCTCCGACTCCACTGGAGGCGCTTCCTTAGGAAGCCTCAGCAGGGCTCTGGGGTCACCGGTTTGTAGAGCTACCAGAGTTTTCCTCCTAATGCACGTGTACTCCCATTTTTAGCCACCTTGACCTGGTCCCAGCCAGCTACTCATGGTGACCCCCCCTCTCCTCGGCACGGACACGTTGTGGCTGCAGTCGGGACCAAACTCTTCATACACGGAGGTCTAGCTGGTGATATTTTTTACAATGATCTGTTCTGCATTGATATAAGTAAGTATGGACGTAGGTACCGCAGAGCAACAGCTGTTGTGTGATGTGTTTTGACTTTGGGGAACCTTTTTTCTAAAAGATCAGGTTTTAAGTGGTTAAAATATTGCCATATTTGCTTAAAACATCCAAACTTGTGGGTTTTTTGTAATGCATAACCACAGACATGTTCTTTTTCTCCTAACAGATGACATGAGATGGGTTAAGATACCAGCCACCGGTGATGTCCCAGGAGGACGGGCATCCCACTCATCAGCTGTGTTTAAAGACCACTTGTACATTTTTGGTGGAATAGGTCCAGAGGGGACACTAGATACTACATACAAGTATCACACAGGTAGGGAGACTTCTCTCAGCTGTGTAATGGTAAATGCCAGTCTGGTGGAAAATGCATTACCCCCTCACCCTCCTAGTAGTCAGTGGCATTGCTCTGGAGTTACACCAGTACGAGACTAAATGCGGAAATGCTCTATAATGTTGAAAACTAGTCTAGTTAATGACGTCACTGTCCCAGCATGCTTTCTAAGCCTGTGAAGCTACATTTGAAGATGTGAATGTGTGTCTTTGCACTGCAGAGAAGCAGCAGTGGACGCTCCTACAGTTTGATTCCCCTCTGCCTGCTGGGAGACTGGACCACGCCATGTGCGTTGTTCCCTGGCGGGCTGGCAAGAGCGGAGACATGGGAGCTGTCACCGGGGAAGACAAAGCTGGGAAGGAGGCGACTGTGTCAGCAAGTGACAAAGCTGACCCCCTCCACAACAGCCAGGATGAGGGGTGCACCGAAGACACAGTCGTCCATCTACTGTTAGTATTTGGTGGGATGGACACACAGGGGGAAATATACAGAGACTGTGTTGTCAGTCTGATCGAATAGCAGAGCTGCGGTCCTGCACAGCACCAGCCTTTTCTACAGTTTTTATAGTACTGTCAGATTACGCTAATTCTCCTTTCCAATAAACAAATTCTTACCCTCAAACAGACGGCACTGTGCTACCGCACCCCTGGGGTACGGGCGCTTTCTCCGTAGGCAGTCCTGCTGGCAGCAGGTACAGCGTTCCCTGGGGCAGGCACGTGCCTGGACAGCTTTCAGCCTGACGTAACCTCATGTACTGTTGGCTACAGAAACACTCCTATCTGCAAAGCCGCAGTGTTACCTGGAAACAGAGTTGGGGGGGGTGATTTGAGTTTTAGCTTTCAGTTTTGAAAAAGAGTGAGTGAAAACCAGAAAAAATGTCCCCTACACCAGGGGAAATGTAAAGTGCTAAGGGGTTTTAAGGAGGTATTAGAGCAGGCACCACAAAAGCTCCTTCTGTACTCAGTTTAGTTATCTAATCCCATGGCTTGGATGAAAATCATGGATCAAATAAGAAGACCAAGTTCCAATTAGGCTTTTTTTTTAAATTTAAGTGTAGGCTAGTTTTCAGAAAACTAGACTATTGTCTCATGTGAGACTAATAAAGCTCCTAAACCAGTTTTAATACTGCAGAAGTTGTATTTGTAGTTAGGCCGGTCTCCTCTCCCTCACATGCTTTGCATTTAAGTTTGCATCATCGCTGATGCAAATAGCTCTGCCAGAGCTCTGACTGATTGATAACTACCTCTCCAGCCAGAGGCTTGCAGGCTCCAGTGAGGCTGCGCAAGCAAAGAGGGACCACCCCCCTTTCCTTATAAGGATCTATTACATCATAAGCCTCACTCAGTTCCAAGTATACCAGGACACTTCAGAAACAGGGTGTAGCGCTTGTCAGGAGTTCCCGTTCAACCAAGGGCAACGGAGCTGTTTGCACCACCTGTTCCCCACCCCTGAACAGGCTGCTCGCCAACAGGAGAGAGGTACAAGCGTCTGTCAGCACCGCACAGGCTGAGGTCAGGTCCCCTTAGGCCTCAGCAAGGCTCGCCAGCGTGGAGCAGTAGCCCCGAGGCAGGGAGGAACTCGGACTGCACAGTGCCCGCATGGTTACAGCTCTCAAGCCTCTCAACCTTCTCCTTTCCAGCTTTCTCCACGCCAAGTAAACTCGGGGCTCTCCTCCGCAAGAGAAGCGGTAGGGCAGCCAGACTTGGGAGGCGCAAAGCTCACCTGAGGGTAGGGCTGTTGCCATTTACAGGATCCCAGGAAAGGCTTGCCTTCCTTGAAGGGGAACCGTACCGACGGCTGATCCGAATCCTGTCGTTCAGGATCACGGTCACGATGTCCACATCCCGGTTAAAACTAGCTGCTGTAACTAGGTAATGGAAACCACAACTAGAACAGAGTTCCAGTGTAAATAACAAATTTATTGTGGTCACTTCAGGTAGAAAAGTTCTACACCAAATTCACATGACCGAGTTGTTAAATAGAACGCTTCCACTGCCAAGACTTCTAAACCCATTTCGCATTTACACTCCCCCCCTGCTACCCCTCCCTCCCCAGACATCAAGCAACTGCTAACGAAAAGCAGTATACAGCCACTTCGGGCTAGCGTTTCCAGCTCCACTCACGAGTGAAGATTCAGAGTTACATTCCAAATTAAGAGTTCAATATTTTAAACAAGTGTTCCTGAGTCCAATATATACACACACACCACATTCAGAGATGCTAGTATCTACAACTCGTCCTTCTCTGCTGCTTCCTCTTCACCAGGGGGAGGGCCTGCGCTTCCGTAGAGCTTGCTAACAATCGGCTGAACAACTTCCTCCAGCTCTTTCTTTTTTGCTTTGAAGTCTTCAATGTCTGCGTCTTGATGGCTCTCGAGCCACTCGATCTTTTCCTCCACCACCTTCTCTATTGTTTCTTTGTCTTCAGATGACAGCTTACCACCCAGCTTCTCTTTGTCCCCAATCTGATTCTTCAGAGAATAGGCATAGCTTTCCAGCTCATTCCGGGCATCGATGCGCTCTTTAAGCTTCTTGTCCTCCTCAGCAAACTTCTCAGCATCGTTAACCATCCTCTCAATCTCTTCTGGTGTCAGCCGATTCTGATCGTTTGTAATCGTGATCTTGTTTTTGTTGCCAGTGCCTTTGTCTTCAGCTGTGACACGGAGGATTCCGTTCACATCTATTTCAAAGGTAACCTCGATCTGGGGGACACCACGAGGGGCAGGAGGGATCCCAGTGAGATCAAAAGTTCCCAGAAGATGGTTATCCTTGGTGAGGGGACGCTCACCTAGAAGACAATTAGATACGGTTTCTTTCTTTCCTGGCTGTGGTTGTACTTTGTGAAACCACGAGCTACACACTTCTTAAAGGTAAGGTTAATTTCAATCCGACACCTGTCCAGACACCTCCTACAGCATCACCCCCTGCTCTGAAGAGCTCTTCAGAATAGAGCCATGGAAAAAGACACATTTGAAAAACGTTCCAGTAACAGCTTTTGACGCAGGTCAAGACGCCTGGTCAGAGCAGCTTCAGAAAGCCAGCACTGTTACCAAGCTCTTCTCCATGAGGAGACATCCATAACCATCTAGAAGTATCTACAGCCTTTGTGATAAGACAGTAGCAAGTATTAAAGTCCTGTAGACAGACTCCAGCTGTCAACATGGTCCACCACAGGTGACACTTACCTTCATAGACCTTGATTGTCACAGTTGGCTGATTGTCAGAAGCTGTGGAGAAGATCTGAGACTTCTTTGTGGGAACAACAGTGTTTCTTGGGATCAGTTTAGTCATTACGCCTCCGACGGTCTCAATGCCAAGTGTCAGAGGACAGACATCAAGCAACACCAAGTCACCTGTAACAGATCAAGGGAAGACTGACATGACTTCAACCTGAAAAAAACAACATCTCATCACTGCAACCAGGATCCTGAGGTCTCAGAGGCACAAAACTTCTTAAGGACTGGAAAAGAAGTTCTGCTACATTTGTCAATAACTAATATCCACTATTCAGAGTCAGCGCTCTCTTGAAGTGACAGTGAAGGTGTCATTACCTGTGTCTTGGTCCCCAGAGAGAACGCCAGCCTGGACAGCCGCACCATAGGCTACAGCCTCATCTGGATTAATGCCACGAGAAGGCTCTTTCCCGTTGAAGAACTCTTTAACTAATTGCTGTATTTTGGGGATGCGAGTAGAGCCACCGACAAGAACAATCTCATCAATGTCAGACTTCTTTAGGTCAGAATCTTCCAGAACTTTCTGAACAGGCTTCATAGTGGAACGGAACAGGTCCTAGACAACAAAAAAGCCCAGGACTGTAAGACTGTATTCCCACATGCCTAGCCTCCGATTTATGCGGCCTTAGGGTACAAAGAGCAACCACTATAGAAGAGGAACATCAACTGGCTTATGACCAGCCTTGACAAGACCTCAGCTGTCATAAACACACGCACAGCCCCAGCTACCCTGGCAAGGAGCAGCTGCCTGCTTTTCAGTGCAAGCAGGAAGTTATTCATACCCCAAAGTGCAGTGTCAGAGCGTGAAATACTGCATATCCACAAGTCTCCAATCTAGAGCTGAGGCAATGTAACTTTACCTTTCTAAACTTACCATGTTCAGCTCCTCAAACTTGGCTCGAGTAAGCGTCTCCGAGAAATCCTCTCCTTCAAAGAAGGATTCTATTTCAATTCTAGCCTGGTGCTGAGATGATAAGGCTCGCTTTGCTTTCTCTACTTCCCGTCTTAACTTCTGCACAGCTCTGTTATCCTTCCTGACATCTTTTCCAGTCTTCTTCTTGTAGAGTTTGATGAAGTGTTCCATAACGCGTTGGTCAAAGTCTTCTCCACCCAGGTGAGTGTCGCCATTAGTAGCCACAACTTCAAAGACTCCATTGTCAATTGTGAGGAGGGAGACGTCAAAAGTTCCACCACCCAAGTCGAACACGAGGATGTTCTTCTCACCCTCCCTCTTGTCCAGTCCATAAGCGATGGCAGCAGCCGTTCTGTAGAGGGAACAGCCCATTCAGCAAACGGGGACTACCGCCCCCCACCTCCCCGGCAGGCAGGATAGGTTAGGCTACTTACGGCTCATTAATAATTCTCATCACGTTCAACCCAGCAATAGTACCGGCATCTTTCGTAGCCTGACGCTGCGCATCATTGAAGTAGGCTGGCACAGTAACAACAGCATGGGTAACCTGAATAAGGAGCAAGAGATTCATTTTGATTCCAAAATTGTAAAAAAGCACATAGCTTTTAAATAACCGCAGCAATGCTGATAATTACCCCATTGTTCTTTAAAGAGAGGCAAACCCCCCCTACCAGCTGAGCCCATTCAACTGGGCTGCCTCAGGGGCCAGCAGCACTGAACAGAGTTTAGGATTTCAAGGTTAGTCCACAGATCCAGCCCACCCATCTTTAGTTTTGTAAAGCTGCTGCTTAACTTCTTACTAGTAGCACTCAGGAACTTACTTTCTTCCCCAAGTAAGCCTCTGCAGTTTCCTTCATCTTTGTCAGGACCATAGCGGAAATTTCTTCAGGAGCAAATGTTTTTGTCTGTCCACCTCCAACATCGACTTGAATATGGGGCTTGGCTTTCTTTTCAACAACCTAAAGAGAACAACGCATACTGTCCTATTCAACAATTCACAGAATTATTCCCACTTGTCCGAGTGTTTCTCTGAAGATTAAGCAAAGCCTCTATGGCACAACATAATTTCAACACTACTTAACACAAGGAACTGTCGTTTGTACACCATGGCCACATCACTGCACCCTAACCCTCCGCTTTCTTCCCCAAGTAAGCCTCTGCAGTTTCCTTCATCTTTGTCAGGACCATAGCGGAAATTTCTTCAGGAGCAAATGTTTTTGTCTGTCCACCTCCAACATCGACTTGAATATGGGGCTTGGCTTTCTTTTCAACAACCTTGAACGGCAGGTACTTGATGTCCTGCTGCACAGAAGGGTCGTTCCAGGTGCGGCCGATGAGCTGCTTGGCATCAAACACGGTGTTCTCGGGGTTGGAGGTAAGCTGGTTCTTGGCGGCATCCCCAATCAAGCGCTCCCCCTCGGGCGTGAACGCCACGTAGGACGGCGTGATGCGGTTGCCCTGGTCGTTGGCGATGATTTCCACGCGGCCATTCTTGAAGACGCCCACGCAGGAGGAGGTGGGGCCGAGGGCGATGGC
>NW_008823872.1:1168080-1170350 GCF_000699105.1 Pygoscelis adeliae | reverse complement strand
GGACCCCACCCGGGGCCTGTCCCTGGGCAGGCGCACCGTGCCTCGCACCGGCCCGGGCCGGCGAGCCGGCAGGTCTCTCAAGGAAGGCACTTGGCGCCTTCCGAACCGTGATGTCTCGACACCGAGTCGCCGCGTCCTCACTCAGGTGTAGCCCGCTACTGGGTGTGCCGTCAGCCCCTTGCCTTCTCGGGAGGCTTCTTGGGGAAACTCGGCAGGAGGGTGAAGGCACAGTCCGTAGGAGCGTAGAGCCACCCTGCCCACCCCGGTGTTACGTAGGTAACGGGCCCGGCTGCGTCTCTGCCATCCGTTGGCTTACACGTCTGCGGATCATGCACACATACGTGACCTACCTGCTTATATTTAAAATCACGTTTTAAAGCAAAAGTTGTAACTATAGAACTCCAAATGAAAAATGAAAGTTTTGGGTGGTTGAAGAGTGACATAAGATGAGAAACTACAAGTTGTTCATTTGCCTTTGGGTGATACCAGATCTGCAATCTAACAAAAATAATTTCAGGTCATCGTAGTATAAAAAAAGCGGTTACAAATAGAGAGAGGCACCGCTGTGTTCAGGCAGCATTCTGCGAGTGTAAATGACTTTTATTTAAAAGTTACCTTCTGTGCCAGCAGGGCCTGGCCCGGCTGCCGGCATTTCTTACGATTACGAAGTGAGACGTTGTCAAAAGACTTTGTTGTTACGCAACACACATCTGGAAATGCCATTTTGACCTCGATACTGTTCTTTCTATTTTGAAGTACATTTTGCATCCTTTAGATCTGTTTGTGGTTCTCATTTTTCAATCGGATTATATCTGCACTGCATTCACATTGATTTGATTTTCTCCTTTTAAAAATCCTGAGGTGTCTGATGCAAATTGCTGAGCTTAGTCCTTGGAAGAGAATTATCTGCTAGTATAGCTGTGTGTCCTGAGAACTGTAAATAATGTAAGCATTTTATTTATTCTTAGGAAACCTCATGCAGACAAGGCGGTGGACGGGGCAGTTCCACGCTTCTAGACCCCGGGCTCATTTTCCTGCGTTCTCTAGGGGGAGTGCTGTGGTAAGTGCGGCCGGTATTCTGCGTTGGGAATACAGCATGACAGCTGGCTGTATGGTACCAGACTTAACGGTTTGCTGGTGCCTTGTGTGTTTGGGCTTGATGAACATTTTGTTGTTACATTTCAGTTTGCCGTAGTCGTTTCTAAAATGTTATCTGGATATTAAAAATTCAATTGCGTAAGACGTTCACTTTTATCAGAAGAGAATTCAGGGCAGTAACTGTGTCAGTCAAGAAAAAGGCACATAGACAATATTTTGGAGAGCGAGAGATCCGAAGTGTAAACGTTTGGCTTTTGTTTTGAGTTGCCTGTTGGGAAGAGCTTTGCAGATATCCTGGGCGTTAAAAGCAAGCACCTGTGGTGACTCAGGAAGCGTCCCCCTTCCCACTGAAATCGCCATCAAGCCTGGATACCGTGCCCTTCTTCACAGGGTGCCTGGGAACTCATCCGTCCTGGGGGGTTCGCAGCGCTGGGTGACATTCGGGGCCTCGGCCGACCGCTAACGTTGTACACAGTGACTGGGCATCCCTCTCCAAGGGGGCCGTGCGGTACCCACAGACTGCAAACGGTACTTAGGTGTCTCCAGCTATCTTTTTTTTCCCCTTGGAGAACAGGCTTCTTAAATCCTCTGCTGGGACAAATTTTCATGTAATAAATTACGTTCTACTGTGTAGTTTTCCCTGGTGTTTCTACTGGGCATATTTGACTTACGTGTGTCATGAGGAGCAGTCACACGCGTTGGGAGCTGCGGTTTTGGACTCCATCCCCGTCCCTGCAGATCAGCCGCGCTGTGACCTTAGCACGTTCTTCTGCCGGTCTGAGCCTCTTGTTTTCAATTGCACGGTTGTACCGGGCCCTGCCACACGTCGGTGAGAGCTCTCCGAAAGAGGGGCAAAGTGAAAATCATTCTGTGACTGTATCGCATTAATCATGTCTTAGGCTGAAGTTACGTATGTTGCTATTTATGATGAAGCAATTGCTATTATCTAGGCTAGGTTGCTCCATACGGAGCTGTGCTTTTGCGCTTGGCGTAGCCGCCCATCAACAACCTCCTCCAGGCTTTTTGGCCCGCTGTAATGGCCGTCACTTATGGATCTTACCTGTTTGTAAAGCGCCTGGGGATGAAACGCACCGTATAGAGATGCCCTATAGGCTACCTAAATCGCCCCCGCAGCAGGGACTGATTTTACCACGCCACGAAGAGCTCGCGCA
>NW_008823872.1:1132753-1167189 GCF_000699105.1 Pygoscelis adeliae | reverse complement strand
AGTTGGCTGCAAGATTTCCTCGAGTGTTTATCTGTGCCTTTCTTTCTCCGTCAGCCGCCTCCGGCCGGAGCCGGTCCTACCTGCCATGTTAGCGTCCGAGAACCGGTAGTTCTTGAGGTTTGCGGAGGTATTTGAAAAATTGAAGCACTTGGCGGCTGGGGCCCTCTCTGCTCTCGGCCACTGTGGGATTGGGCAACGAGTCGCTGTCGAAGCGGCCCGGCGTGAACGTCGCTACCGTCTCTCCTTTGTGGCTTTCGTGTTATGCAGGTTTAAAACTAGTAACTTGATGAGTATTGTAACTTCCCTTTTTTGTTACTAATAGACCCTTAATGCTGAAGAACTTCACCAAGCGAGTATCTGTCTTTTTTCTTGCAAAGTCATGATACTGTGCTCTGAAGGGAGAGAGCCGTTACGATTAAGCTCTCAAACCGAGCGTGTGACACTACACTTACTAATAGGTAGAATGCTATTTTTGTGAATGATGCAGTTGACTCGCAAGTAGAAGGTGCAGTTTGAAGCTGATGGAGGGGGGAATGGCACGGGCAGTACATGAAATCTGAAATACTGCGCTTCTGTAACAGCAGCAGGATGGTGGTTTTAGGAAACGGACTTCTAAACTGCTGCTGCCGTGGAGGGTTCAAAAATATTTAAGATGCTCCACACGAGGGTTTTGGTGTGAGATTTGTCAGGTCTTGGAGAGTATACTCTGTCCTTAGTAGCAGTTACCCTTTGTGGTGGACCGCGGATGGGATGTTTCGCGATGCGGAAGGGAGCTAGTCTTGAGAGAAGGGGCTGGGAGCAGGTTGTTTTTGTCAGTTTGAGCGGCTTTGAGTTCTGCACTTCTTCTGGCTAAAAATTTATTAGTATGATGCCTTATGCAAGAGGAACTCCTCTTTCTAGCATCACAAGCAGCTGGAGTAGATTTTTAGCGCGGTTATAGGCTTTTGCTGATTTTATGCCACACAGTAATGCTATAGTAGATAATTTAGTAGCCAGCTGATCCTATGCATTACTGATAAGTTCTGTTAAGGGGCATGAGAAATGAGATGCTCCTTGCACATAAATTTTACTGGATAGACAGTGTGTTCAATGCTAGCTGCAAAGCAGCCACTGGGCAGAAACAAACTTGAGGTATGAGTTTCTTATTAATATTGATTAGGTAGTTGAACCGTAGCAAGTTGAAATGCGTTTTGCATGTTGTACGCGTGTTTTGAGATGGTGGGTATTGTAATGTGAGAGTTCAGCAGATAACTCCTAGGTCATGGTGAACTATCCTACTGAAAATTTGATTATTTTTTTTTTTTTAGCTCAACTTCGGGAGATAGGCTGTTAGCTTATATAAAGAAATAAGGCTTGTTAGTTATTACTATAAATATTAATGAAGAAAGAGGTACTTCATCTGGGGTGAATTGGCATGGAAGCTATTCAAGCTTGCTTAGGAATTATTTTTCAGTAAGACGGAGTGATTTCAGTTTTGCCTTGCCCTGCCCTGCCTATGTTAGATCTGCCCAAACTTGCTTTGGAAGTTGAGTCTTGCGTCGCGAGCAAATAACTCTGAGCGGGAAACGCTGGAGGAGGAAGGAGAATCTGGTGTACTGGCAGTATTTACTACTTTGTTAATTTCTCTTCTGTCAACTGAATTGCAGAAATATTCAACAGAGATGTCGCTTGCTACAGTATGCCACAGTACAAAACCACGTACTTTGTAAGCTGGAGTTCAGTACCTAAAGATTTAAATGCAGTGTTTTCCGAGACTTTTAAACATAGGAAGCAATCTATGTCCTGCGTTCATCAAAGGCGTAGATTGTCTTGGGTTCTGGACAAACTTATGTCATGCTGATAGCGGGGCAAAACTTCTTAGATGCTGTCGGGTCATGCAATCTTCGTTGTTGATATGGCGGAGCGTCAAGAAGTGAAATTGTTTGAATTGTTGTGCTAAGCTTCTCTTACCGTGTCACAGCTTTTAGTAGGTTACTAAGCAGTCTTGAAATAACTGACAAAAAACTGAAATGTTTTCATATCAAAATGAAATTGCCAGGATTGAAAAATAATTTGCACATAGCAGGAGCTATTTAATATCTGTTGTTTCTTCAGCCACAGCAGACTGTTGACTATCTAAATTTCCTAAACTCTCTCCTTTATACAATTATGTACAGAAATCTATTATTTCAAGTATGGTGCATGGTAGTCATAAACCAGGTAATTGGATAATTATGGGCACCTTTTTGTTTGTGAGAAACTGCTAAGATAATCTGACAAACAATGTTCTGGAATTAGTACCAGCTGAAGCTGCCGCCGTTCGCTCTGCTCTAATGCTGCCTTCTGTGGTGTGTTACCAAATACGTAACTGTGGCTAATTGCTTCTAAAGCTCTTGTCCCAAATGCTGGCGTGGAATGAATGTTGCGTGGCCTGGGAAGGTCAGAGAATGCAACTGTTGTCTTTTCATAATGATCATAAAGGGAAGAGGTTTTTGGAGGGGAGCAGTGTGTGTCAGGTAGGTGTGTTAGTGGTACGATAGTTTCTTCGTTCAAGACGGGGTGTGTTAATAACACCAGTATCTGAAGAGAGTAATAGCGTGTGCATCTTGCTCAGCTAGGTTTTTTGGGTTTTCTTGACTATGTTGCAAGTTTTCTTTAGAGCCTGTCTGAAGCCTGCTGAAGTATTGTGTGTATTAAAGTGCCTGCTTTACATCTCTAGTGTTCTCAAATGTCTGCCAGAAACTTAAGGTGAATACAAAGTTGTTTGCACTGTTGCAATTCATTTTTGTAAAGGGGAGTGAATGAGGCATTCCTTTTCTTAGAGGTGTATTTCGGTAGCAATCACTAGCAATCACATTAGGTTAATTTCTATGGAGGAGTATAAAGACGGGGAAGCTGCTGATCCCTTTTTCTTGTACATAGGGTAAAAACTGCTGTCATGCAGTTGACTTCCTGCAGATCCACAGGAAAATCCTGTGGATTTTCATAGTTCTTGACAAAGCAGTGCTACTTATTGACCTGCTGCGATTCAGTTCCAAATCAAGTCTCCTCTTGCTTTCGTTATTTCTGGTGTTCTACGGTAGAGACAGATAAGATAGACACGTGGGTGGTGGCCAATTGATAGGATATTATCAAGTAGTCATGGGACCAGTATATTTAGAAGTGCAGATGCAGGTAATGGTAGTCTTCAGAGCCTTGTTTTGTTTTGCACCTGAAGTTCATGGTGGCAATTAGTTTAAAAGAAAAAAAATGCACAGCAGTGCGCAACTTCTCACAGTTACTCAGTGCTTCGGTGTCTCTCTTTAATGGCCGTGGTGCTGTATCATGAGGAGATGCCCAAATCGTTTTTATGTTGGGTGGTAACTTCACTGTCTGAGTATGTGCGAGGCCCATATTGTCTTT
This sequence comes from Pygoscelis adeliae, assembly GCF_000699105.1. Lineage (NCBI taxonomy): Eukaryota > Metazoa > Chordata > Aves > Sphenisciformes > Spheniscidae > Pygoscelis > Pygoscelis adeliae. Next base: position 1,163,808 of record NW_008823872.1, on the reverse strand, counting down.
TTTTTTTTCCCAGGTGGCATCACAAATGGTACAGTATTGTTTTGCAGTAATCTGACCTTCTCTACTGTTTTGTTGCTCTTTTTGTTTGCTGGACAGGTGGATCATATGTGTGTGTATTAGGACTCTGGACTGTGTGGGAATCTTATTTGCTTTTTGAGTATTAACTGGTTTTTTATTATTATTATTGTCCATAGCTCCAGAAAAGGTTACCAGCAATTTTAACTGCTATGTTGATAATCATAATTTACCAGAAAAAGTATATTGTTTCCAGGCCACCCTTGTCTCTTTTCCTGACTGGGCTTTTGGAGTCGCTCCCACCTGTGGGCCAGGGGAGAAAAGAACAGTCTTTCCTCAGAGGCTGAAAGCTGTCAGGGTGCTTAGCCCATCCCTGATGCTGAATTATTCTTCTCTAGTGGAAAAAAAAAAAAAGACACTGAGTGAAACAGTGAGAGAAATAACTTGTAAGTATATGAGACACCTTAGAAGCTGTTTAATTGGCTTGTCTACTGTTAAATGTGTTTGTAACGAGTGACACAAAAATAGAAACTTGTTTTGAAATTTGGCAAGGCAGAGGCATAGGAACGCAGGCGAAGTCAACAGGCTGTTCATAGGGGGTACCCCATGTGGGTCCCCTAGCGCTTCCCAAAACTTGCTTTCAAGCAGGAGAACCACTTGGACTAACTCTCTGTCCAGAAAAGTGGAGCCTGTAGGTAGACACCTTAAAACGGAAAACATCAGCTAAAGCTGTTAAGGTTTGATAAACTATGAGCAACTCTTAAGTACAGCCTTACAACAGAAAGCATCTGAATAGACAGAAGGTAGTTTTGCAGATCTCGTGTATGTATATTTTTATGGATGCAACTTCTTTTTCCTGACTGATATCAATAGCTCATAGCCTAATAACTAATTATTACTGTGTTTGCAGGCAGTATCAAGTTTAACGCGGGGGGGTTTTTTTGTGAGCCCTAAAATTCTGGGACTAAAAATAAATTTGTTGTGAGAAATCGTTATTTGTTTCTCAACTTTGGCAGTAATGTCAGTATTTCTTTTTCTAATCATTTCTCTGAGACTGTCCTAGTTAAAAACATCTAAATTATTGTGTCCTTGGAGTTCCTTGCTTAATCTCATCTTTGGATGCATGAGCTGTAACCACTGGTTAGGGTTGCTGGGGGTTTTTTGTTTGGGTTTTTTGTTTTTGGGGTTTTTTTGAGTTTTTTGGGGGGGGGGAGTTGAGAGCTTTATATACATGGTTGTCTGTATTTGCTAGGAATGACTTTTAAACCATCAGGTGTAATAAGATTGTAATTTTTTTATGCATAAAGGCTTGTGACAGCATCTCTTTTTGTCTCTGCTAGGGTTTTGGTTGTGAGGTTAAAACTATAGATCGAAGAACTTAATTACACGTGCAAGGAGCAGTGATAGTTGTCAGAGCACCTGGCTGTCAGGTTTTCTCCACACACAAAAAAACCCCAAGAAATGTAAAACCTGTGGCTAATTAGGGAGCTAATCTGTATTCTTCAGAGAGGATCATCTGCTATGCTGAGCAGTGAACCACAGATCTTTAAAACACTAAAAAGGGAGGGCATTAGGCCAGTGCATGGTAAATTATTTGTAGTTTCTCAAGCATGGACTAAACGGTCTTGTGAAGCAAGGCTCCCCTAGAGTCACTACAGGTTGTGGGAAGTAAGTTTTTCATTTAACTGTAGCATTGGCTTTGAAGGGTTCGTTGCCAGATCCCTTGACAGCTCTGACATATATCCGTTACCAATACATCTGACAGGTAGCTGTTACCAATTATATCTGTTTCAAACCCTTTTTCTTCCCAAATTAGCTAGTATGGCTGTTAGTTCTGGTGGGGAAAAAGACATAAAGCAGTTAATCGTTAATTCCATGGAAACATAATCTGATCTGCATGATTCTACCCCTTCAGCATTAATGCAATTGATGTTTTTTTTCTTCCACAGAGTTAATTTTTAGATGGATTAGCTCCTTGAACTTGTTTTGAATGGTGTGGTATTCTTTGTTTATCTAACTGTTAACTGGTAACTCAGATGTTTTCTAATTATGAAGTTAGAGCTGATGTTACGTTGAGACATAACAGTAGTCTGTGTAGATTTTTGTCCCTGATGTGCTATGAAAGCCTACAGTTGTTTCAGTTTTTCTCTCTTTCAAACAAAATTTTTGGATCGTGGCCCAAAGAAATATTCTTCTGAATTGAAATATTTGAGGAATTTTTTCTGAATGAATTCTACTGTTGAGCAGAGTCTCCAGACTTATTTCCAACTTCTGCCTTATGTGGGTATTGATACTCCTTTATTTTATTTTATTTATTTAATTTTTTTTATTAGTAATGTTGTTGTTGTTTAAAATTTCTTAGCAGAAAAGACCAATATTGGGAGCTTGGCGCTTCTTACGCGTAAGTGAGAGAGGGCATTTGTTTTGACAGGCCAGAGATAACCACACCCAAGTGCTTGGATAGTGCTGCGTTATGTGGGCATGCTTTAGGACAAAGTAGTCAGTGCGGAAATCTTTTTGCCTATTCACCAGACAGTGAGTCGGAAAGGGACTCCTCTTCATTTCCCAGAGCTTGCATCAGCTAAACTGTAGTAATGGCCACATCTCTCCAAGTAATGGCTAGTTTCTTACCTTGTGTATTGGAGGTGTGCAGGAGTTTTGTAGCGCTGTACTGTATTACTATTTTGGTTCATGAGTGTGAGTTGAAAATATCATTTGCTACTATGCAAGCGTGCCTGATGTGCTAACATAGCAAGGGGTTGATGAAATTGGCAGTTAGGAAACCTTGCATTAAGAAAGAGTGACTCAGTTATTAAGTGGTGGGCTGTGGATTTGAGAGAACATATTAATATGCTAACATGGACGGCCCATAGCAGTATTTACTGCTAGGTGTAAGTTTATGACCTGCTTATCACTTCATTGGGGCTGACAGAACTTGTTCCCTAACTGTTGGAATTCACCTGTTTCACTTTCTTTCAGTGAGTATTGTGTAACCCGCTCGCTGCCCAAGATGGTGAAGCTGGATATACACACGCTGGCTCATCACCTCAAGCAGGAACGACTGTATGTAAACTCAGAAAAGCAACTTATTCAAAGGCTCAATGCAGATGTATTGAAGACAGCTGAAAAGCTGTACCGCACAGCATGGATTTCCAAGCAGCAAAGGATTAACTTGGACAGACTGATCATAACAAGGTGACTTGCGGGGGGTGGTCCTGGGGAGAACAAGCTCCTAAACTTCTGTGAATTGCAGCAAATCCATCAGATCTTTCACACTTAGTATCTGGAATCCTTTGCTGTACTAATCATAAAACTAGTAAGGCTTTAAAACAAATCTCAACTAGGGAATCTGACTCACCTGAAACTTAATTGTTGGCTGTTTAAGCTACCTTTTATTAATATGTGTGTTTGTTTTGCTTCTGTTCATAGTTTATGGGAACAAACTCTCCTTACTCCTGAATTTGCAAATGATTTGTATTAACTATATGGAAAGACTTTTTTCTTGGTGGTAGTCTTGTTAATAGATTGACCATGTGGCATCTTTCATGAAGGTTGTTTGCTTAAGAGTTACTTAAACTGTTTCAATGTTTTTCTTTAAAGTGCTGAAGCTTCTCGGCTCATGTTCAGCTGGCTGTCAACCAACACCCCCAGATCCTTTTCTGCCAGGCAAGTTGGGATTTCAGGAGACTGCTTATGGAGAATTCCTAAACAGATTGAGAGAGAACCCTAGGCTTATTGCATCCTGTCTGGTTGCTGGAGAGAAGCTCAACCAGGACAACACTCAGAGTGTCATTCACACAGTCTTTACCTCCATTTATGGCAATTGCATCATGCAGGAGGATGAGAGCTACCTTCTCCAGGTCCTCCGTTACTTGATTGAATTTGAACTCAAGGAAAGCGACAAACCTAGGCGGCTCTTGAGACGAGGCACCTGTGCATTCAGCATCTTATTCAAACTTTTCTCTGAAGGACTCTTTTCTGCAAAACTTTTTCTTACTGCAACTTTACATGAGCCAATCATGCAGCTTCTTGTTGAAGATGAAGACCACCTGGAAACTGATCCAAACAAGTTAATTGAGAGATTCTCCCCAGTACAACAGGAAAAGTTATTTGGAGAGAAAGGCACAGAAAAGTTCAAGCAAAGAGTCCAAGAGATGGTTGACTCCAATGAGGCCAAGCTGGTGACCTTGGTGAACAAATTCATTGGCTATCTCAAACAAAATACTTACTGTTTTCCTCACAGCTTGAGATGGATTGTGTCACAAATGTACAAAACTCTCTCATGTGTAGACAGGCTGGAGGTCGGGGAGGTCAGAGCAATGTGCACAGATCTTCTTCTAGCGTGTTTCATCTGTCCTGCGATTGTTAACCCAGAACAGTATGGGATAATTTCTGATGCTCCTATAAATGAGGTGGCAAGATTTAATCTGATGCAGGTATGATTCACTTTAAAGTAGTCTTAAAAAAAAAAGAAGTATGAGAAATGTTCTTGGCCTTTTTTTTTTTTCCCCACTAGAACTGATGTTACTACAGTAAAGGTAAAGGTACTGTCCATCCTACCTGTAAGACAAATGCTAACAAAATATTTGTGTCATCACTGCTGAAAAGGCATGCTCTAAAGTTTATCTGTTTGCTTAAAATACTGACTTAAAAATTGATAGCATGTGTTCCTTTATCTCTTAGAAGAGTTGCAAATGTGCTTTATAAAAGCTATTATAAGGGATGGAAGCTAAAGTGTAAAAGTGACTATAAGATGAATTCTGGAATGTGTGTAAATAGATCTTGTGCTGTTCTTGCTAATATTAAATATTATGCCAGGTATTGCACAAAATAATGACATATTTTGCTGAAAAAACCTTGTCTGGCAGTAATGACCACTGTTTCTGCTGGGTAGCTATCTACTGTTTTATTGGACCTTACAGCCCTCATGACAGATTTTTGTCTTTGTGCAAATACTTGGGGAATTTAATGATAGTATGTAGAGGTGTAGTCTGAGGGTATCAAGCAACACTTGTCTGACTGAGGATATTCCCCACACAAGTAACAAAACCTACTTTTTAATGTTGTCTGTAAACTGGACGGTGAGTGATTCTCACAGTATAATGTTCTGGTGAGTTTTACTCACTAGACTGTTACTGACAGGGCCTTGCCAGTGTTTTTCTAAAATACGTTAGCAGTCCTCTCCTGTGTCACTGCTTGCATGTTGTAGCAGAGCTTGCGGTTGGCGACTCTTTAAAATTGAGAGTTGTTTTGCAATTGGAGATTAATGAGGAATATATGCTCTGAAACAAGGGTTATCCCTCTTGCTTCCCCCCCCCCCCCCCCCCATATTCTTATAAAAATATATACAGCCCTTTAAAATCTCTAGGTTTAAGATGACCTAGATTCAACTCTCAGTTCTGATGTGTTGTAAAAACAAAACACGCTTTGTTCCTGGGAAGGGGGGAAGTATGGATGCTCATAGCACACTGCGTGCGCAGATTTTCTTGTTAAATGCAATGACTGCTTTTTTCTAAAGCTTCTTGCATTTTTTCTGCCCTGAAAGCGAGCGCAAGACTCTGTCCATTCAATCAGAAGTATTTCTCGGAGTATTAAATGAAAAAATAATTAGAATGGAGTTGTCTTAACTAATTTTTATAATTGGGTCCATCATGATGATGTTTTGAAATGCTTATTTTTCATACTTCTTTTTCATTTCAGGTTGGGAGACTTCTGCAGCAACTGGCAATGACGGGCTCTGAAGAGGGAGATCCACGTATGAAGAGCAACCTTGCTAAATTTGACAAAGTAAGAATCCAGACTGAAAAAAGCTAAGACTCGTGTATACTTCATCCTTCTGCAGTCTCTCTTTGCAGACACTAAGTGTTTAACTTCCGAGTTACAAGTACTGAAAAGCAGATTAAATCCTGCACGAAGCTGGGAAGAAAATCTTGAGTACTAGAATTAGGGGTCGGGGATTCTTGCTTCTACTCTGACATAATACTTCTTAAAAGAAAATGCAAAAAGGAAATAAAAGCAAGTTACCTTTTAAACTAAAATGCTGAATTACTGTCTGTGGTTTTTCTACTGAACCTAAGGAAAACATTTTAATCATGAAGACAACTTTTGTATGAAGTCTACTTTAAAACCAAGTAATTTGTTGGTGCAAGAAACTTCTGTTCCTTTTTTTTGCGTAGTTTTGCTTTTTTTTGTTCAGCTTTTCCTTTGTTAGTATAAATCATCCATAGCAATACTGAAATTAGCTTCATCAGAGGAACGGTGAAACTAATGATCTTTGATGTATTGTCATATGTTTAAAAAAACTGTTGATTTGCTTGTGTAACTTCCAGGTTTTTGCTAATTATAATTTACACAGTCATCGTACAAAGTTACACATGTATTATACAAGTAACATTCAATCAGATTAGAAAGTGACATTGTGTGTTGCTTCCTTGTTTCACTTTTAGTCTGTGCTCAGCAGATTCTTCAGGAAGGGGCAGTTTAATTGCCATAAAACAGTTTAATTTTTTTTTTAAATTATAAGAAGACACTTAAGTAAGTAACACTTTTGTATACAGAAAAGGAATGAAGGAAATGCTAAAACTAACTGCATGCGTTCCTTGCTTGCTCTTCAGTGATTTTAATGATACATGGTACTTTATCCTAAGACTTTAAAAATAGGAAGCAAAACTGATATCGTCATGTAAACTACTTAACTCCTGTTGTAACTTGTGTTCTTTCCAAACTCTAGTAAATGGTCTCTCGTTTAAAAACTATTTCTTCTCTTTGCAGAGCTGTGTTGCTGCTTTCCTGGATGTAGTTATTGATGGGCGTGCAGTTGAAACTCCTCCAATGTCTTCTGTTAACCTTCTGGAAGGGTTGAGTAGAACAGTGGTTTACATGACATACAGCCAGCTAACAATTCTGGTAATATCTTAAGTTCTTAAAAAGAAATAGTATAAACTTGTCCCCATGTGTTTACAGATAGGATAAACAAGGCTGATAATTTACGCTGCAATTCTTACCAACACTAATTCTAAATTTTTAGGTTGGCTTTATGCGGAATGTAATGTCAAGCGATCAACTTAAGGAAGATCGGATGGCTTTGGAAAACTTGCTGACAAACTTACCCCAGAACAAACCAGGGAAAAGCAGCAGCCTTGAAATGACTCCATATAACACCCCACAACTTTCTCCTGCAACTACTCCAGCTAACAAAAAAAATCGATTACCAATAGGTAAGAGAGCAAGCAGACTTCTTGCGTGATTTCTGATACCTTGATACATTTTCTGTGCCATTTTTTGAGTCATGTCTTGGGGTTACTCTTCAACTGCACCTTCAGTTCCTACTTTTTCTGTGTAGATGGTGAAGAATTTTTTTTGCATAGAAAGCCAGGTAATGTCCTTACTTTCTGATGCAAGTATGGTGAGCTTCCTCACTCTGGATTGAACTTGAGAAAAACGCTGAAGTGGTTGGTAGTCACGCTAGTGCAGTGGTAATAAGGGGAAAGTTTGAAGATGGGAAGCAGATCTAGGAGGGCAGATTGCTTAGGAAAGCGGTAAGCTGGAAGCGATGACATTTAATTAGCAGGATAGAATAAGTTTTTAGAATTTTTGTGTCTCAGAAGAGAGCAAATGTGGAGGAGGATGAAAAAGGCAGAGCAGAACTTTTAGAGTATGTGCTGAGAAGAGAAGCTTTCTTCTTTCTCCATTATTTGCCCAGTCTAATTCCAATTGTTAGTATATTGTAATGTAATTTTATGTTTGTTGGGTTTTTGCCCTCTTTTTGAATAGGATTTCTGGGTCTTGAACTTTTCCATTTCAATAATATTTTCTTTTAAAATATGAAGTGCGGTACTCTTCTTCAGTGTACATTTACATGAATATGACCACATGGGATACTTTTGTTTGTTTGAGAGATTTGGTGTTAGTGTGTAACAGGATGAAAATACGTAGAGCCTGATAAGTGGCAAAAAACCCCATAAAACCAACCCCAGAACGAACCTATCCCATGTTGTTTTAACTCTGCTTCTGAACGGTTCTGGTCTTATGCCTATAAAGTAGTGGCACAACGGCATTTATTTTATCGTATAAAATAGTTTTTGCTCAAATTTTTTATTTCTTTTGTTTCATTTTAATGCTTTCGAAATCCAGGACAGCAATTGGCAGCCATTACTGCCTGGGATACTTCTGCTACCAATCTTTCAGCTCATATAACTCTAGTAACCCCTTTTGGTGGGTAATGCCCTCTTTCCATTCTTCTCTGTGAAAGTTTTACTTATAACGCGACTTAAGCATGCCTTTGGTTTACTTTGGCAGTCAGTTGATTTTTCAGATTTCTTCATTGATTTCTATACAAAACTCATTTTGTACGTACATGTAGTTTTTAAAAACACCTTGTGTGCCTTTGTGTGATAATCAAAATTTGGCTGTGATTTCAGCACACTTGCCTTGTTTTCCCTGGATCAAATAAAGAAATAACTGGTGCCATGCCACCATATTTAGAAATCTTAATGCCATGTGAGTGTGTTTGCTTCCACGGTGCCAAACGTGGGAATATGAGGCTACTTGAAAAGACTGATAAAGAGTCATGAAATAATGAAAGTAAACCACCTGATGTTGAATTGTGTGTCTGGATTTGAGACACGTGTTAGAATAAGATTTCCCTGCTTTTTAGGAGAAAAAACTTCTAAATAAATTAATTAAACAGAGTTATAAACCACAGGAACCTAGACTTTTTTTTTTGTTACAAACTTCATTTTCTGAATTAATTTATGAAGGGTCTTTCTGTGATTGGAATACACTGAATTTGTGTAGGCAAACAGGACATTGTTTCTCTAAACTTTTATGTTGAAAGTTTGCTTTTTCACAGCTCAGTACTCAAATTTAAACACTAGTTCCATCTCTCAAAGTCTAATATGACTTTTCATTTTGTAAGTTTATTTAGTATGCCTATTATTATTTCAAAACATTGCCGTTCTGTATTTCCATTGTGTTGTCTTTTTTTTTTTCCTCCTTAAACAAGGAAATGTTTCTAATGTTGATATTTCAAAATATTTTCTTAGCAACTCGTAGCAGAAGTAGATCAAATATTCTGATAGATCAGCACGGAGATCATGAAGGGTCCTCCCAGGAGACTATCCCAGAAGTTCAGCCGGAAGAAGTGCTGGTGATTTCTCTGGGGACAGGTCCACAGATTACTCCAGGAATGATGTCAGAAAATGAGGTATGCGAAAACTATCACGTCTCAGATATTTTGAAAAGTAACAGCCTCTGTGTTCTCTAACAGGAGAACAATGAAGTTGTAACACTAAGTTTTGGGTAATAAATCCAGAATGGGAATTAAAATCCTTACTTCATTTTACTGAAGTTGTAGCTTTCAAATTTCCTTTTGTTAGATTCCTCCCCCCCCTCCCCCTTAGTGTATCTGCAAGGTGTGAAAAGCAGTATATTAACACAGGAAAAATGATCCTGGCACATTTATGAAGAGGCTTTGTCATATAACATGCTTAAGAGCAAACTTGGGCTATTGCTTCTGAGCCTGAAGAAACTGATTCTGTTGTCTCTCTGCATGCTCTGTGCTTTGGATCAAGTGGCACAGGTGAATGACAGAATGGTAACACTGATCCCAATGTTTTTGGCAGCTCAGACTTGAAACACACAAGCCCAGCTTCTTGTGAGGGTGGAGCTGTGGTCAAGTTGCCATGAATGCGTTCAGACTATGTTGCTTAGGGTAAGGCTGGTTTTACAGCCTTTTCTTTTACCAGCCATGGCACAGCTTCTGCTTTCATCTTTGCTGCCTTGCCTGATAGTTTGGATTATCTCCTTTTGCAGCCTCGTAACGATCAGTTTCCGTATTATATTAGTCTGCTGGGGTGATGAGGGAGCTGGTGGTTCCGTTATTATCAGGACTTGCCTTACGTTCACATCTTTGTTACCTTACGTTCTCTCCAGGCTCTGACTTTGGAGATAGCTGACTTTTTTTTCCAAACGGAATGTTAGAAATTTGATTGTGCCATTAACATCTAGGGGAAAAAATGCAAAAAATGTATGCAATGTTTTGTTTACTGCTTAATTATCTGAAAAATAGATTATTTTAAGGAAGTCTTGTTTCTTTCCCCCCACTCTCCAGGTCTTAAATATGCAGCTTGCAGATGGCGGACAAGGAGATGTCCCTGTTGATGAAAACAAACTCCATGGTAAACCTGATAAAACCTTGCGCTTTTCCCTCTGCAGTGATAATCTGGAAGGAATATCTGAAGGTGAAGGGCTACTTAAGTCTTGAAGAAGTTTTGTCCCTTTTTTTTTTCCTTAACTATAAAAGGAACTTGTGTTAAATACAGCATGTCACCTTTGCCATTTTGAAGACTGTGCTTGTTATGTTACCCTGAGAGCCTGTCTTTTCTCTTAGCCATTCAAAGGAAAAAGTCTGGAGGTAAATTTTGACCTGCAAAGGCATAACTGAGTCTGAGAACTAGGAAGAAAAAAACTAAGTGTATTTAGAAAGAGAAAACAAAGGGATTTTTTTTTTTTTTAAACTTAAGTGCAGTACTAATTATTAAGATAATCTAACTCAGCTCTAAACTTAGACTTCTCAGACTTATTTTTCGTTGTGTTTTAATAACCTATTACATATTGCAGAATAGTTTCTGGACTCTGGACAACTCCTTTATATGAACCTCAGACACAACAAAGCACAGGTTTATTTGTGGTAGTGAAGAGGTTTGTACAGATCACTCAGCATGCATTATTTTGTGTAACTTCCATAATTTAGTTTTTGCTTGCTCTCTCTTCAAAATAAGAAAACAAATTTATGGACAAATAAATTAATGGCAAAGACTTTATTGACTTTTTAGTTACAGTTAAGTACAGTAATGGTGAGATTCCAGCTGTTTCTGGTAACGTATTTGTAGATTATTGTAATTAGTATAGTACTCTAAACATGGGAAGTACAAATCACAGTGTGGGCTAAGTATCTATAGAATAGAGTAGAGCAAATGTACATTTAGTGCAACTCAGTGTTTTATATTGGAACTGCTACTTCATTTCTTTTCATCTTTCTAGTTAATTGTGTCCTGGGTGGGTTGTTAATGCTGTACATCTAGGAACTGTTGTTCAAATTAGACTTAGAGTAAAATCTGTTTTCACAGGTCCTTCAAATCGCTCCAACTCTGTGTCATCTTTGGATTTAGAAGGGGAGTCTGTGTCAGAGCTTGGCGCGGGCCCCTCTGGGAGCAATGGCGTTGAAGCTCTGCAGCTGTTAGAGCACGAACAAGGCAGGTGCAAATTCTCTCATACAAGTGCCTGAGGTGCTGTAGATGGTAAAGCCAAAGTTCTGTGGAAAAAGGTTGAAAAATTGACTAGTTCAGGAAAAAATAAGTAAAAGTTTTCTTTGTGCAGTTGCTCTTGCATTTATTTATGGGTTTGGTTTTTTTCCCAAGAAAAATTTCTTGTAGTCCATTGTTAAGAAAAGGAAATTGGATGGGTTTTGGAGGCTTAAGTCCTTTACAGGAAACTGCTTGTGAAGTTTTGCTTGATACCAAGTTTTTCCTTTCAGGGAACAGGATGGTCTGGATTGGAGTAGTCTTAAAGCCTCTGGCTAGCCTCCTGTTTAATATATATTTGTCAAATGCTGGAACAGGTTCCCAAAGAGGTTGTGGTGTCTCAACCTTGGAGATACTCAAAACATGACTGGACATGACTATGAGCAACCTGCTGTAATTTACCCTGTTTTGTGTAGGGGGTTTGGACTTGGATGATCTCTGGAGGCCTCAGCTTTTCTGTGATAAGTTCTTACAGGAATTGTTCTTGATAGTGTGCTAAATTTTATTCATTTTGTCTGTCAATGTGGTTGACAGGTCACCATGTGTAGTTTAAGATTTTTCTTCTTACGTCTCAAATGTGCTTAAAAATTATTTTCAGGCAGCATCTCTTGAATAGTATAATAGTGCTTTACAGGCCTTACTTTAAAACACTGTCGTACCTGGCAGAATTAGAGGGTTGTTCTGTTTGGGTTGTATTTTCCCTCTTTTCATAGAAACATAGAATCATTAAAGTTGGAAAAGACCTCTTAAGATCGAGTCCAACCGTCAACCCAACACCACCATGCCCACTAAACCATGTCCCTAAGTACCTCATCTACACGTCTTTTAAATGCCTCCAGGGATGGTGACTCAACCACTTCCCTGGGCAGCCTGGTCCAATGTTTAACCACTCTTTCAGTAAAGAAATTTTTCCTCACGTCCAATCTAAACCTCCCCTGGCACAACTTGAGGCCATTTCCTCTTGTCCTATTGCTAGTTACTTGGGAGAAGAGACCAACACCCCCCTCGCTACAGCCTCCTTTCAGGTAGTTGTAGAGAGCAATGAGGTCTCCCCTCAGCCTCCTTTTCTCCAGGCTAAACAACCCCAGTTCCCTCAGCCGCTCCTCATCAGACTTGTTCTCCAGACCCCTCACCAGCCTTGTTGCCCTTCTCTGGACACGCTCCAGCACCTCGATGTCCTTCTTGTAGTGAGGGGCCCAAAACTGAACACAGTATTCGAGGTGCGGCCTCACCAGGGCCGAGTACAGGGGCACGATCACTTCCCTACTCCTGCTGGCCACACTATTTCTGATACAGGCCAGGATGCCATTGGCTTTCTTGGCCACCTGGGCACACTGCCGGCTCATGTTCAGCTGGCTGTCAACCAGCACCCCCAGGTCCTTCTCTGACAGGCAATTTTCAATCAGAAGTAATTGGAGAAGCCTTTTAAAAAAATGAGAACTTTTTATTTTTACATAGCCACAACTCAGGATAATCTTGATGACAAGCTCCGTAAATTTGAAATCCGTGATATGATGGGGTTGACTGATGACAGAGATATATCAGAAACTGTGAGCGAAACTTGGAGTACAGATGTCTTGGGAAGTGACTTCGATCCAAATATTGATGAAGATCGTTTGCAAGAAATAGCAGGTAACTTGGTGGTACATCTGGTATGTTAAAATGCTTCATGCTTGCTCTAAAATAGTGAGACTGCAGAGCCCTCCTCCTCTCTTTCTAAATAGGTGTCTTTTCATTGATTAAACTGGAGCTTTTCTGTAGGAGAATTTTGTGTGCATGACCTGTATTGCATTTGGTTGCTCATTTTTATCTTTTCAACATTGTCTTTCATGATTACTTTATTAAGGACACTTAAAATGTGTTCTTATTTTTCTCTCTTATTAGAGCTGTCTTCAGGAAGCCTATATCTAGCTATATGCTTCGGCTTTACTTTTGCAGGTGCAGCTGCAGAGAACATGCTAGGCAGCTTGCTGTGTTTACCAGGTTCAGGATCCGTGTTGCTTGATCCCTGCACAGGTTCAACCATATCAGAAACCACAAGTGAGGCCTGGAGCGTGGAAGTATTACCAAGTGATTCAGGTCAGAATCGTGCAGTTTTTGCTTATTTCTTTAGCATGACTCAAGACTCTTCCAGAGGCATGTAATGCAAAGCAACAAACTCTTTCTCTCTCTCTTGGAGAAATTATTGTCCTAGGGTTAAGTTAGTGTTTGTGAATACTTCCAGTATTAAAAGGAGGAACTGTTCCTAAGCAGAGAGAAGATGGAAAGCATTGTGACAGTTACTGTTACTTAAGAAATCGCAGTTTACTTTGGTTAATGAAGATTTGATTGTATACTGTTGTCTCTAAGAAATACAATACTTAAAACAGCAGAAACTTCTTAGAATGCCCGTGCAGATAGAGCATTGCTATCTGTGCAGAGTCCTGCATTCTGTATAGGAAGAAAACTCTTGCTGAAGTGGTTGAGTTAGCTTAGAACTTAATATACTAAATCAACACATAGCCCCCTTCCCTCTGTATGTGAACATTTAAAGGAGCATGGCACTGAGTAATGATACTTTTTCTCTCCACTCTCCATTGTCTCCATTTTGTAGAGGCCCCAGACTTAAAACAGGAGGAAAGACTACAAGAACTGGAAAGCTGTTCTGGCCTGGGTAGCACATCTGATGACACAGATGTAAGGGAGGTCAGTTCTCGACCCAGTACACCAGGCCTCAGCGTTGTATCAGGTGTGTTTAAATGCCTCTGAAAACACGCTGCTGTATTAGAGCATCTGCTTTGCTGCACTTGCTTTAGTTATACGTAACTTCACTCGCACAATAACTTTTTGCACTCATTCTGGAATTTTCGAAGCAGTAATTCTTTGTTCGTCTTACAGAAGAAATAAAAAAGGCAGCAGAGCATCAAATACTCTGTGCTACAATAGCAATGGCATTCTGCAAAATAATTAGCAGAGTGAAGCATCTTTCTAATGCCTGTTGTCAAAGTGTATTCATGGCTATGTTAAAACAGTTGAAGATGTAGAGCAGAAATAAAACTTATTTTAGGAGTATAGAAATTCAGAATGGAATGTCTCTAGGTGCTACTGTGAGTTAGGACTTGATTATTGCAGTGTTCACCAAACATTTTAACAGCTTCAGGATTTTGCTTCCTTTTTCTCTGAAAGACTATTACAGATTCTTCTTTTATGTGTAAGGTATTAGTGCAACATCTGAAGATATTCCTAATAAGATTGAGGATCTCAGGTCTGAATGTAGCTCTGACTTTGGGGGAAAAGATTCTGTGACAAGTCCACCCATGGATGAAACGGCCCATGGTAAGTAAGTTACCTGTAAATGAGGATCAGAATCTTTGATAACTGAGGTCTCACAACATTGCTTAAAATGACATTTGTAGAATACTTTAATCTTACAATTTCTCCCAATTTCAAAGTTCTGGTGGCTAAGCTTAACGTTTTCCTTATTTGATAGCAATGTGTGTGTTTGATAAAGAGACTCCAGTATTTCATAGTACTAGAGCTTGAGTACTAGATTTAAGATCACCTTTTCTTAATTCAGTTTGATTAAATTGACTGTCCTCTTGCACTTTGGAATTGGTCCGCTCCTCAAGATTTCCCCACTTTTTGTGATGTAATTCATTGATCATTTCAGCATAATCCAGAGATCTTTCCATATAAGAATATCTTTAAAAATATTTTGCAATGTAAGTTTGTAAATTTTTGTTGCTGAGGACTGTTGTTCCAATGTCTCTTATGTTGTAGGTATTCTTGTTAGAGTGCTAACGTTTTTTTTTCTGTATTTCAGGAGCCAGTCAGTTGACATCTCCTCCTTCTCAGACAGATTCTTTGCTTGCACTGTTTGACCCTCTGTCATCAAATGAGGGTGAGTTGTAAAGAATAAGCTTTTTTTTTTTTTTTTAAAACAGGCATTTTCAATGCTTCTATGTTAATATCAGCTAATCTGGAAGAATCTTAAAAGCAATGTGTGTGGCTTCTTTTATGCTTATGACCTTAGGTGTATCAGCTGTAGTAAGGCCTAAAGTACACTATGCAAGACCCTCTCATCCACCACCGGATCCACCGATCTTAGAAGGAGCTATGGGAGGTAATGAGGCCCGATTACCAAACTTCGGGTCTCACGCTTTAATTCCAACTGATTTAGAAGCATTCAAGCAGAGGCATTCTTATCCAGAGAGGCTAGTCCGCAGTAGGAGTTCAGATATAGTATCATCAGTTCGGAGACCTATGAGTGATCCTGGGTGGAACCGACGTCCTGGTAATGAGGAGAGGGAGCTTCCTATGCTGACCACCAACACTGGAGCAGCTGTTCTCGTGGCCGCATCTCAGTCATCGTCTTCATCTCCCAGTAAAGACTCCTCTAGGGGAGAGGTAAGGCTTCTCTTTATCCTTTTATTTTTTTCTAGCATGCCCACTTCAATTATGCATGTAATGCCAGAAAGCTGGTATTAAATATGTTTAGTGAAGGAATTACAATGCACTTTTGTTACCTTTTAAACGCTGGTCAATAATGTCTTACAAGCTAAAGCTATAGATGTTCAGAGTGGCTTAAATGAATCTGGCTTCTCTTAAATTTACTGGATGAGCTTTACTTGATTTGGTGGGACTTCAGAAATAGATTTGTTGTAGTGTTTAAATTTAAAATGCTCCAGCATCCTGAAAAGTAATTTTCTTTAAAAAAGAAATAAGTGAAATCTAAGTTTTTCACGTCTTTGGTTTTGCATTTATAGGCTGCCCTCTTCAGAAGGGATATTTCTAACTTAATCTGCTATGGCTTTCTGTGCTCTGCTGTAGTTCTGTTTTTACAGTCAATGTAGCATAACCTGACGTTGAGGAGAAATTTTGTCTTTACACTTGATACGGTAGATGCTCAAATGTAGACTCTGCCCTTCTACAGATTGAAGAACGAAAAGACAGTGATGATGAGAAGTCTGACAGAAACAAGCCCTGGTGGAGGAAACGTTTTGTATCTGCCATGCCCAAAGGTAGGATCATGTCCATCTAGTTTTGGTACTTTAGTAAGTGTGCACGCTACCTTTATTATATCTTTAGTCACTTTTATGGAAAGTTTTTACAGTTCCACTTTGAAAAGCTGACCAGACTGACATAGATTTGTTACAGAGCAATAGCTGTCCTGTTTAATTTTGAGAAATAAAGGATTCTTATTTACAGAATTACAAGTGTTGCAGGAAAGAGAGAATTACTGAAATACAAAGTATGCAGTACCTATAAAGAGGTGTGTAAGCTGAAACAGATTTGGTTAGGCATTGTGTTATCTTAATCATTCGGTAACCTTGGAATCCTTAGTGAGGCCAGTCATTTCATAGTTGTATGGTATTAACTTCATTGCAGCTTCACTGAGAACTAGTCTTAATTCTCTACAGACAGTAGCGTGCTAGTTGAAGAATATTGATAACTTAGGATATCTCTTGTAACACGGCATGAGTGGAAAATAGACTTTGGCTATTTAAAAAGTAAAGTTTGTTCAGGATAATATTTGGCTTTCATGTTGTGAATAATGACAACTGGGGATGGAACAATGTGTGCAATATTAGATATTCTTACCTTTTTTTTTTAAAAACGGACTTCCAGTTAGAAAAGAACCAATGTAATCCTTGCAGTCTCTCCGTGACTTTAGGTAATGATATAGTATTTTAATACCACTTTGTTTGCTTTTCCATTTCACAATGTGCTGTCTTTGTATCTTCTCCCTGAACTTATTAGTGGGAAGGAGTTGCCAGAAAAGATTCATGTCATTATGACCAATGTTTTGAGTTAGGACTATTGGCTAAAGTAAAGTATAAATAAATATGTAAATAAAAGTGGGGAGCTACCTGACTCCCTTTCCTAGTAATTGCCTAGAGCATACTGTACCTGGGAGGCAAAACTGTTCTGCCTGGCTCATGGTAGCATGTCTGTTTAAAGGTAGAGCTTACTACATGATGATAGTACAATTCTGTTCTGCCTCATAGATAGGCTTATGCTTTTGTTGACATTTATTTGATGAGTAACTTCTGCATTAGCCACTTACTTAAAGTTTCTTCAATCTGGCCATTATCTCAGAATAGTCTTTGATAAGGTACCTTCCATTTTCAGCTCCTATTCCATTTAGAAAGAAAGAAAAACAAGAAAAAGACAAAGATGACATGGTGCCTGACAGATACTCAACACTGCAAGGTATGTGAATAATATCATCATAGTAATTTTCTCTCATAACATGCCCTCTAGAGTTCCAGAGTGCCCACCAGGTATCTATTTACAGAAAGGTATATGCTATTGTAGTTAATGTTCACAACTGGCTTTCTGAATAAGAAAGTGGATAAAGACTTCTTGCCTTGAAGACTGTTTTTAAATTGTCATGTTGTTGTCAATATGTATAGTACTGGATTTGTGACTCAAGTCTTTACTCCCCCCCGCCCCCCCCTTATAAAGCTCATGTCCTTATCATAGCTGAGCTGTAAGGATAGGTGCAGACATGTTCCTGTAATAATTACTTAAGTGCTAAATTAAACAACCTGGATGTTTAGTTTTCTGTTTGCCTAATCGTTTCTAGAAGTCTTCAAATATACAAGAACCATTTGTGTATACAGTATAAATATGCTAAGGATCTGGCTTTATTTGTTCACTTTCATTGTACTTTTTTTTTTTTCCCCCCTGCTGTTGCTTCAGACTTTATAGTATATTTAAATTGTGGCTACATGGAACACAAGCAGCTATTTGTTTGATGTGGCTAAAAGCAGAGTCCAAATGTCTAGGTCTAAATTTTTGTATTTGCTTTCAGTTGGCACAATACAAGGTTAACTCCTGTTGTTCTTAATGGTCTTTTCAGATGATCCCAGCCCAAGGCTCAGTGCACAGGCGCAAGCTGCAGAGGACATTCTGGACAAATACAGGAATGCAATTAAGCGAACCAGTCCTAGTGAAGGAGCCATAGTAAACTATGACAGTGCAGGTAAGAACCTGGCTTTTATAATCATCACCAACATAGTTTCTCCTCCTTAAAGATAAAAAACACTCCAGTATTCTAGACAAATATTAGTACTAAGAGACGAACAATGTGAGCTCTAAACCAGGAATATTTGCAAATAACCTGTGGGTCAGTCCCTCAGAGACTGGGAATTAAATCAGTATTCCCATGGACAGCTCTTCCATATTGCCATTGAGGTGGTTGTGTAATAGCACATCTCTTACCAATTTTGGGGGGTTTTTTGTTTGTTTGTTTTTTAATGGATACTGAAGTAGTATATTGCCTTCCAGAACTGATGCAATTTCTTCTTAGTGACTTGTAGGTTGTATATGTTTAATATACTTTTTTCACTTATTCAGAACAAGTTGTTTTATTTGCTGTCTCCATCCCCCCGCCCCCAACCTTAGAATAACAAGAAGAAAATAGAGAATATTAGTCTAGTTTCTTCTTCTGACTCCTCTCTTCAAGTGTAATGTTGGCTTTTTCATTTCCATAGAGCCTATTGGGGATGGTGAGAGTATGCATGACTCTCCACGTGATGAGGCTTTGCAAAACATGTCTGCAGATGATCTCCCGGACTCTGCAAGTCAAGTAGCACAGCCACAAAGTTCTGCTTTCTCCTATAGGTAAATATATTTGC
This sequence comes from Pygoscelis adeliae, assembly GCF_000699105.1. Classification (NCBI taxonomy): domain Eukaryota; kingdom Metazoa; phylum Chordata; class Aves; order Sphenisciformes; family Spheniscidae; genus Pygoscelis; species Pygoscelis adeliae. The sequence continues at coordinate 1,144,868 of NW_008823872.1, read as the reverse complement.
AGGTTTAATCTTACCTACAAAGTAGAACTGAAGCCATGTAATTGGTTCCCACAAAAATCTTAGCATGAATTAATTGTAAACTTTTATGTGCTTTTAGTTTTAAGCATCTCAAACTGTTGTATTTATACTTATGAAGGGGGGATATTTTAAACTGGGAGGACAGAGCAGTTCAGTGTTAGGAAAATTCTTTTGAAACTGGTCTAGGTGCTATATCAAAAGAACTGATATTCTAAACTCTTGACAACATTGGTGTATTAAAATTACATTAAATAACGTTTAGGCAGTATTAAACAAACAAACAAAAAAACCAAAAAGTAAAAGACTGTTTATTGAAGAAGTAGACCTTGCAGCAACTTTGTTAAGAAAATGTTTTTCCTCTTTAAGGGATGCGAAGAAGAAATTGAGATTGGCTCTCTGTTCAGCAGATTCTGTTGCCTTCCCAATGTTGACACATTCAACAAGGAATGGTCTACCAGATCACACAGACCCTGAAGGTAAATGTTCTTTATGCATACAGGTATTTTGTATTGTATGTGACGCTTCCCCCATCTAATGGCACTTGTACTGCATCATTTATGATAACTTCTGTTTGGCATAGATGTAGAAGGCCTAGGCTGCCTTTTGCCCCCCAGAATGTTTTCTTTCTCACTCCCCAAACCAACCTGCCAGCTAAACCTAGTCTAATTTTTTTTGTAATGAAGTATCTCAGGTATAGTGCAGGCAGAGCCTGAAGCTGTAGAATAGACTCCCAAAATACATGTACTGTTGGGAATTGTGCTGCAGTACTAATAGTCACTTGAATGATTTACTGAGTCTACGTTGACTTGGTATGTGTGTCTTGTGTTTGCATCCCTCCATTCATTCTAGGTTTATTTGCAGACAGGTGAATTTGTCACCTTATCTGGTCCTCTTCATATTTCAGAATGGTTCTAAATACTAAATAAGATAGTGATACGAAAACTTATCCCTTGATATCTGGAAAATTCAAAAAGACTTATTAAATTGTTCTTAAAATAACATTTATTGTTTTAAACTGTTATGTTTCCCATATTCAAAAACAGTTTTATTTTCATCATGCCTACACTGCTTTTCCTTAATAATTTTCCTTTGTTCTCTGTTAGATAATGAAATTGTGTGCTTCTTGAAAGTTCAGCTAGCTGAAGCTATTAACCTCCAAGACAAGAACTTGATGGCCCAGCTGCAAGAGACAATGCGGTGTGTAAGCCGCTTTGATAACAGGACCTGTCGAAAGCTGCTGGCATCTATTGCGGAGGACTATAGGTAGTTTGTTCAGTATCGTATTAATAATGGGTTTCCAAATGCGTATATTTATTCACTAGCAGATTGGGAAGATCCTTTTTGGTTTAAATTGTGCTTTACCAAATCAGGTTATTACATCTCTGCTTCCCCACAAAATGATGGAATTGTTTCATCTATCTGCGAATGGCTTAAAAAAGCTTGGACCTTAAGTTAGTTCACATAGTAATAAACTCAGAGTAAATCAATTTGTGGCTAATGTTCAGCTCTAACACACAAGAGATGCTGTTTGGAATTTACTTTAGTCTAGCATTCTGGAGTGCTGCAAGGGCAGTGAATTCAGTCAGAGAAATCTGTATAAGATGGAATTTCCTAATTCAGGTGTTATCTTTGTTTTAAAAACAAGTTGAAGATTCCTCTTGCACTACAACTTAACAGTTTATAAAACTATTAGCCTCTATCTTTATTACGAATCTAATGTAGAGCCCTCTTTATTTTAGGAAAAGAGCTCCATATATCGCTTATTTAACTCGATGTCGCCAAGGCCTGCAAACAACACAAGCACACTTGGAAAGGCTGTTGCAAAGAGTTCTGCGAGATAAAGAAGTGGCCAACAGATACTTCACTACAGTATGTGTGAGGTTACTGCTAGAGAGCAAAGAAAAGAAAATAAGGGAGTTTATTCAAGGTAAGATCAATGCAGACCGTGGAATGTTTATATTCCTTTACTCCATATTTAGATGCTGGCTCGGGTTAATGTTTTAAAATACAACTTCTGATCTGAGGAGCAGATTCCTAGAACGGTTTTCATTTCAGCTGGTGAATTAATGCCTTAAGTAGACAGATTACTGTGACTTAACAGTATGTTGTGGCAGCTAAGCCATGGTAACTGCATTTTTCATGGGCTAAGAGAATGAAGGTAATTTGACCTCGCTTGGCCTAAAAAGTTATGCTAAATCATATTATCTAGCATCTGCCCCACGGAGGAAGCATGAACACTCTTAATTATTTTAGATCTACTGATAAATGGTAAGTAAAGTTGCAGCATTCAGTCCTCAGTACAGAACCTGTGGTTGTACCTTGGAAGATATGGGAAATGGTCGTAGTATGAATCAAATGGATCAAAGATTCAAAAATATAGCACAAGGGATATTGGCACCAGGAAGACAACTCTCTCAAAACAGTCACTTAAAACAAACTATTTCTATGTTCTCTATGCACATACCTGACTTAATGAAGTACATAAGAAATTTGGAGTCAGTTCTTGTTCCTGGAGCATATAGTGCTGCATATTAAATGTGCCTGAATTGGCTGGAATTAGTGTGAACTTATATCTACTGGGATTAAAGTTGTGGTAATAAGATTCAGTGACCCAGGAAGGAGTTAAAGCCCTTTCCTCGGACAGAAAGGAGACAGCTATTTCTGGATGATCTAAAAGAGAAATTGGCAACGGTGGTGTTTAGGCTGCTGGCAGATGTGAGTGGCAGTTGTCTTCTGGTGCAGAGTGCTATAAATATGAAGCCAATGAACGGCTAGTGATTTGGTCGTGCTGCATTAACTTGGCTGAATCACTCATTCTGTATTTTTGTAGATAATTATGAATGTTGCAACTATGCATACTTAATAAAGGTAGGGGTAGGAAATGGTACACATGGGTTTTCTTGGTGTCCTCCCCCCCCTCACCCCTTTCAGCATCTGACAACTTTGCATATGCTGGTTCCTACCAGCGACTGTTCTAGTGATTGTTCTGGGTGTTATCTCTGTGGGTGGCTGGAAAGAAGGCATAAGAACTGGTACTGCAGAGGAAGGGATTAACACAGCATCAAGTAGAGTATTTTGACCATATGCTTTGCTAAATGTGTTTTATATGCTTTTCCTTTAATTCCTCCATTTATTTCAAGTGTTCCTGCTTCTATTTCCCTTACTGGGGCAAGGGCAAAACAGAGCCTTGGTGCTGCCTGGCAAGAAGTCTGAAGTAGATTCTGGGCTCTTCTTTCCAGAAAAACCTGTCAGAAATAATGTATTCTACTTAACGGAATGTTCTATCTCTTTTTACTTTTTATCAGATTTCCAGAAACTCACAGCAGCAGATGATAAGACAGCCCAAGTTGAGGACTTTCTTCAGTTCTTATATGGGGCTATGGCTCAGGATGCCATATGGCAGAATGCCAGTGAAGAACAGCTTCAGGATGCACAATTAGCTATAGAACGCAGTGTGATGAATCGTATTTTCAAACTTGCGTTCTACCCTAATCAGGATGGAGATATTTTGCGTGACCAGTAAGTTAATGTAATTTGAAGTACCTGGTTTCTCTTTTGCAGTTGGTGCAGATGGAAGCTGTGCAGTCTTCATGTGACAGACTTGACTAAGTCAGCCATGCCATAAAAACTCATGTTTTCTTTCAGAACATTTTGTAAAAGAACAAGGACGTGCTTTAGCATCATGTGGAAAAGTTTTTGTGTATGCAACAGTGCTAGAACAGAATAAAATTGTAAATGTAATGTCTTGGGATACAGACTTTCAGATCTGCAAGTGTGTTATGCTGAGAGAATGATCAAAATCTGCTTCAGGACTCCTTCCATTTTCTGTTTTGGTACAGTATTTTCCATGCATTTGGGGTTTTTTGTTTATTGTGTTTTAGAACATATGCTGTTTGAATGCTCTCCTGGCTGTGTGGTTGTACTTGATTGTATGGCAAAATCCTCTGCATCTCTTATTGACCTAGTGTCCATTAGCTGTAGGACCATCATGATTATATGCATTCCTGGAGATCTCTCTTCTAGTATCAAACTTAAAACCAGTGGGAAACCCCAGGGGACTGCTGGCTGGCTGCTGCTTACTTTTCACTCTTGTTTTCTGTGTTTGTTTTCAGGGTCCTTCATGAGCACATACAGAGGTTATCTAAAGTAGTGACTGCAAACCACAAAGCACTTCAGATACCTGAGGTAACAGCTTCTCCTTTCCTTCACTTTCGTGTGTGTGTCGGGGCGCTTGGTTTTGATTGTGTTTGGGATGGGGAGAGGGTTGTTTTGTTTTACACTTGGGAGCATTGCTTTTCTATCTGTGACAGCTGAAAGATCCTGCAGGAAAAACATGCTGTACACATGCTTTGGTATCTTCCACTGACTGATCCTTCCAAATTCATTTTTTTCTGATTTTTCCGCATCTGCCCTGATAGTAAGATTTAAGAACTAATACTACACTGCACTAAGATGCAGTAACTCTCTGATAATTTGCTTCAAAAGACAAGATTTGAATCCTTATGCTTCTGACGTTATTCGTATACCATAGCTGTGGTTTACAGCTGTCAGGTTAGCTTTCTGAACTTAATGGAACCTTGCAGTTCTGTGAATTTGCCCAGTGCTTTTGCCTTTCTCATGGTTAATACGATAACTAAAAGCAGGTTGGTAGGCTTAAGAAGTCTGTCAGAGGCTGGATGTTTGCAGCTTTCTTAGTTCTAAATTCAGCACTTGAACTGTATGACTCAAAACGGTGAGTGTTCATAAAGCTTTGGGGTTGGACTAGATGACCTTTAGAGGTTCCTTCCAACCCAAACTATTCTATGGTATGGAAGACTGAGACATACAGCTCTACCTTCATTTCAAACAGTGTGCTGGAGAAGTACAGGCTAATTACGTTAGTTGCATATAGAGTGCTGGCTCCTTGTAGTTTTTTATTCTAACACAGCAGGAAGCCACCTTCATTGTGAGTGTAATGTAACCACCTTGACTTAAAGCTTCCCATTTTTCCAGAGCCTTGCTCCTGCCTGCAAGTCTCTGTGGTGCACAGTAGTAGCTTGGACAAACAAGAACTGGCAGCATGTTGGTTTTTTTCCTAGGTATATCTCCGGGAGGCACCATGGCCATCTGCACAGTCTGAAATCCGCACAATAAGCGCTTATAAAACCCCCCGAGACAAAGTACAGTGTATCCTGCGAATGTGTTCAACCATCATGAACCTGCTTAGTCTGGCAAATGAAGATTCAGTACCTGGGGCAGATGATTTTGTTCCTGTTCTGGTCTTTGTCCTCATAAAGGTGAGTTCTTTTGCAAAGATCACAAACCCCAGCTAATTGCTTGTAATAAACAAGCAAATTTTAGGAAGAAAAATAATGCATTTGGGTAACTGGGAGCATGCTAGACTCAAAACCAGATCTAAATCAGCAGGTTTAAATAGAAACATCAGAAATGTGGTCACAGTTGCGGTTTTTGAATGCAAGCAAACTTTGCATTTGGAACCAGGGAAATAGGGGTGCAGGTGTTTGTGTGCAGAGTGGGGTTTTTCTGAGGTGTGTCCACCAGAATCTGTCATCTGTGCCTGCTTAACGTTGTCCTCTTTCAGGACCAAGATCCACACTAGGACTGACTTGCATTGTGTTGCTGACTTTTTTTTTTTTTTGACATATGAGTGTTTGGAGAATGGTTTGTCATATATAAGATGCTAAAACAATAGGCTTTTCCACGTGTTGAAATCCTTGATGACTTTTCTGGATTCTGCCAGCGTTACCCTTCTTTCTCTTGGCCTGCTAGTTGTTTTCCCTTGTTGGAAAAATGCTCCTTTCATCAAGTCTGATGCATTCTGAGTGTGTGAAATGGGTAAACAGTCACTACCCTACAGATACGTTACATAATCATGGGTTATGAATGTGTGAGCGTCACTGTACAAATAGAATCGTATTTCTATTCTGTATCTTGTAATGTTTTATGTTCAGCTTTGCAAACAAGCTGTGAGTATCTCTTTCTTCTTTAACCCTCAGGCAAATCCACCTTGCTTGCTGTCCACTGTTCAGTACATTAGCAGTTTCTATGCCAACTGTTTATCTGGGGAAGAATCATACTGGTGGATGCAGTTCACAGCAGCAGTTGAATTCATTAAAACTATTGATGATCGCAAGTAACGCAAAGAGCACATGTATGGGCAGACTGTTAGCAGAAGAAGAGTATGTAAGAATGTACAACAGCTGCAAAAGCTGAAGAAGAGACTTTCCTTGTATAATACTGTACAGAATTGAGGCATTTTAAAACACACCTTTACTAATCAAATTAATTTAACAGATTTTCCTCTTCTCTTTTGGTTGCGTTTTTCTCCCCTATAGATACTGGCACTGCAAAAGGGACCACAGTTTTTCAGGTATTTTGAAATCTCAAAACATGCAGAAAATTCTTCATGCTTTTTCCACCACCCCTCTTCCTGAATTCTTACTCACGTGAATAATTCACTTCATTTAATTTCTAATAGAAAACTGAAACAAGAAGAATCAGGGCAACCACTTAGTATACTTTCTAGCTTAATACACCTTTTATTAATAAAACACCAGCCACACTGAAAGTTTGTAGTAGCTGACATTAGTTATCAAATTGTATTTCACCTAAATTTAAAACTGAGAGGACAGTGTAAATATTATATGCCTATATTTAATGCATTGCAATTATCTTTGGACTCATTATCCTTTGAATAAACAAGCAAAAGCCTCTGTGACCTCTAACAGGTTGTGACATACTCTGTTTTGGTAATGAAAGGACTTCCTCGAAAGGCTAAGATTAAAAAAGGGCAAACTGAACTATTTATTAAAATGTAATTAAGATTACTGAAATTTCTAAAACTGGAATTTATAATAGACAGGGCTTATTAGATAGCTAAACACTTTTTGGCTAGGGCATTAGGGTGTTATAAAGGTTTGGATATATAGAGGAGAGGGACTGTAAGTTACAATAGAGAAGTCTAATATAAAACAGGAGAAATAAAATACCTTACTGTAATATTTTTTTCTGAAATATTGTGTATACTGTACAAACCCCAAACAGAGATCCTTAACAGAACCTTGGACTGTAATATATATTTTGATTAGTGACATTAAATACATATGCCAGGGGTTTCAGTGAATGTTTTTACTAAATGTTCTTCGTGTTGTCTGCTATGCAGCAGTGCAAGTTTTACTGTTCATATAAAATATTTTAAAATATAACACTGTTCTTTATGAAACATATCATGACATCAGTTCAGGGTGTTTTATAGATCTCTCACCCCACCTTTCCCTTAAACTGACAATTATCAGCTTAAAGAAGTTTTTATGCACAACACCACATGGATTTTTCATGAGTGAAATGGTCTGAGTGATGGCCAGTGGTTGTTATCTGTATATAAGCACTTGCCGTTCTTTTTTAGCTAGAATTACAGTGAAAAAGGACAGCGAGCATTTAACTTTTTCATGTCAGTATTATTTCTTGCTCTTCCCAGAGTGTTCATTGCACTTCTGACAGAGGGATGTGTTAAGACTTGGTGTCTGTGAGTGGTAAAGAAAACAAAATCTTTCTCGCATTCTTTTCAAAATATGACTGATTTTTTTGTGTGTGTGTGCATTTTGATGATTAAAACCTGTAAGCAACTAGTACTTGGAAAAATCATTTGGTTAACTGAAATTAGAGCAATTTAAAAGTATCAAGTGCTTGATTTGGCTGTGCTACTTGTCAAGGCATAATTAAAGAAACTTTCTAGGACTCTAATATGTAATTCAGTATAGCATTTTTGCCAAACTAATCACAGGTGAGAGGGTGGGATGGTAACTTTTTTCTTTTCTTTATAGTCTTTCTCCTCTGTTAGAGGTTTGATTGTGTGGAGGAGCAATACTCAGTAGAAACGAAATTCTTCTGATCTGCCTTACTGTGGTAACTGTCTGTGTAGCATTGCAATATTCTAGTTATTTAGCCTTGATGGGTTTTTGGTGCTGAACATGTAACTTAATATTGCAAGCACAGCCCTCACCAATAACACTCAGCAGCGAAGCACAAATACGCCCTTGAAGATATGGCCAGATCGTATCTAAAAGCAATATAAATTTATTTATATTGAAGTGTCCTGTAATATTTAATTATTACTTGAATATCTGAGATGTTAAGACCGATGTATGAAAGTTCTTTCAGTCCTGCGGTTTGGGTTTTAGTCGAGGAGAGTATTTTTACAATCCTTAAAGAAGGCACAAAGACACTTAAGTTGGTGATTGCCCTGTGCATTCTGTTTGCAAACTTGGCAAGCAGGATTTGATCAGCACCATCAGGTCTTTCAGATTTGCTCTCCTTTATGGAAGGGGCAAGCACCGTTTCCTTCACAATTTTTATCACTTTCTTTCTCTGCGTAGAAAAATACTTAACTGGAGTCCTTTTTTTTTTTTTTTTTTTGTAATTATTATTTTAAAACCAGTAAGTGTTTCAGTGAGCCCCAGATGAGCTGAGAGTCTTCATGGCAGGATGGTCCTTTGCTTCTTTTTTTTCAGCCTGCTCCGAAAGTCCTTTATATAGTCTTGATAGGTGTACTTAGAGAATTAGGCTTTCCAAAGAATTAGAAAACTTCCTGTAATATCCTCGTACTATTTTCCCCTGGTGTCCTGTAACGTTTTGTTTTAAAATGATAAATTACATGTATAGGAAGTGATGTTGTTAGGTTTTGGTGTGCAATAGTAAAGGTGAAAAGACAGTGCATAAAGGACCAAAAGTAACAGAACTGTTGCCAAAAGGTGCCAGCCAACCATGTACCTGTTGCTGTAAACTTGGTGCTTTCTGTTAATTAAATTACTTCAACCACTGAAGGATGAATGGAACATTTTAGGGAAAGGGCCGGGGGGGAGAGGTCGTTAGTAGCAGATTGCAGTCATGGACTTAAGGCTCGGTCGTTGACTTCAGCGCTGGTTGTTGGCGTGTCTGGAGGAACTGCCAAATCAAACGATGGCCTGGCTATGCCTGGTAATATTACAGAGGTGGTGTTTTCCCTTTTTGGGTGGAGGAGTGAAAGGAAAGGGCTGGTTTTTTTCATCCCTAGGAGATTCCTTTTTGCTCCTAACCCTAAATGAGATTTCTCTTTAAAGCTTTTTTAAATCCTCTTTAAGGGGAATTGGAACGTGTACGGCCTATTAAGTATTTGAGTTTAAAAGTTTTTGTTTTGAAGACCTTATACTACCAAATGCTGAATGTAACTGCCATAAATTTCAGGAAAAAAAGCCACGAACATGATCCTGTTTCCTGTAGGTGAGTTTCTGGTGAGCATAGCGTTGGTTCGTATCACTTGAAACCGTTAATGTTCTGTTAAGCCAAATTCTCGCAGAAGTTTGAGAACTCACTGCCATGTTAATGCTGAGTAGTATGTGGAGGAAGGGGGGATAGGACAGAACAGGAGCAGCGGGAGGAGGCAGACCTGTTCAGCAGCAAAGCTTCAGGCGAGTGAAGCGTGTGGTTGGCACGAGTGACTTGCGTGGCTGTGCTGCCGTACAGACTGTGCAGCGTGACGGGAGAGCTGGAGCAGCAGGAAAGCGGTGGACAAGGAGGGGGAAGAATACTCTTATTTGGGTAACAGCTGGTGACTCGGTTGAGCCTGTACTACTTGAGAATTAATCTCTGCTGAGTTAGTAGTGTATGTTCTGTACCTTTTAATTGTGCTTTACCTCTATTTAAAAGCTTTGTACTGCCTCTCCTCTTTGAAACTGGTAAAGCCTTTATAAATCTAAATTAATGAGCTTGCACAATCTTGTATACAGGAAACCCATCTTGTCTCTAATGTGATTATTAATGTATTATTCTGTAAAAACTGATTAAAAGGAGAGCAGTTTAACCGCCTGGGTTTCATGTTTCTGCCTTGTTCTAATGCCATCAGCAGTTGTGCTGGAGATGGCATTGCAAGCGTGAACAACTTACCACTAACTTTGCATGGTTTCCGTTTAACATCGCTGCCGTGTTGTATCTGCGGTGCCTTCTTTCACGTGTGTGCCGACGGCTCGCAGGGAGTGGACAGTGGCAAAAAAGAAGCAAGATCCAGTTAACGGGACAGGATGCACTGCTGACTTGGCCGCTTAACAGGGAGCTTTTCAGTTATTTTTTTTTTAATCATGCAGCTTGGCTGTCCTAGTAGCTTGAGGGGAAAAAATAGGTACCTGCTGTCAGACCACTAAGGTGGCTCGCCTGGGGACAGCCACCGGGACAGTGTCCAGTCTTCCGCTGTGTGCTGTTTGATGCCTTGATTGGAGTGGGCAAGTCTAAAAGGACTACGTTTCAGTCATCTTACTTCTTAAGAAATGTTAACGTCGGCTACATGACAGTAGGATCTCAGCAGCTGCCTTGCAGCCGCCCTGGTCCTGATGCGTCACTCACCCATGGGTGGGTGGGTGACATGTCGGGACCAGGGCGGCTGCACGGCGGCTGCCTGGTGCTGCTGTGAGTTCGGTCCCCCCAGTGTTATTGACCTTGACTCTCTCTCATTTGCATCCAGCATTTTTCATCCTCTGGAATATGGTGTTTGGGGACCTTTCCATCATTAAGTGGATTTACAGCAATTTCCTTATGTGTTTTCTCCAAGGGATTCTGTTATGAGAGGCACATTAAATCTCCATTAATACCTCATTATCCGACTGATAAGATTACCATGATAATGAGGCAGAAATTCTAATTGTTTCACTTCTTATTGTGCCTTTCATTAAATCATATACCTGGAAGTTGCTGTCTGAGAGGGGAGCTCCAGCCTGCAGACCACGGGAGGTGAACCTGTCCCTGTGCACCCTGGTCCTATCCCCGGTGCTTGAGGGATGCTGGAGCGTGCTTGCCTTTCCTCCTGGGCTCCTCCGCCTCCTGCCATGGCCTCTCCTCCGTGGCCGTGCTACCACGAGGGCTTCCAGGGGCCCCAGGGCCTTTGGTAACCTGTGCTGGGGAGCATGTTTTTGGGGAGAGGACATTTCGCACAGCCCTGTGCTGTGGTTTTACACAGCCGCTGGCTCCTGAGGGCGTTTAAGTGCAGGGGTGTGCAGCCTCCTTCGGAGCTGTTACAGCCCATCAGGTCAATGATCCATGAACTAAAAGTCTCTAAGCAGGAGCAATTATTGTCTATCATGTGTCAAAGGCACCCGTATTGACCCCGATAGATGGAGCCATTATGGTCTGTTGAGTCAACGATCCATGAACGGGGAGTCCCTGGGAGCAGAGGTCTTGCCCTGCCATGCCAGCACCATCCCGTCCATCCTCTCCCTCACTGAGGGATGTGTGGGGTGCTGGGGTAGGGACGGATTTGGGGTGTGTGGAGTGGGTGCTGCCAGCTACCACGTCCTGCCCGCATCACCCTGCAGGCTGCCGCAGCCAGGCTGGGGTGGGAGAAAGGTCCCCCTGGGCCCCGAGGTTCCCCAGGGGATGATCTGCGTCCGCACCGGCCCCCCTGGCTCCTATTTCCCCAGGGTGTTCACAGGGGTCCCCTGTGACCAGCACGACCTGGGCTCTGGCTCCGGGAGAGCTGACACCTTTGTGGGGCCGTGTCGGTCACACGCTGCTGGTGAGAGCCTCTGCCTCGTCCTGGCCGGGAGCCCGCGGCCGACCTCATCGGGAAACGCCACGGGTGCCCCACTTGGCACCAGATCTGGCTCCAGATCTGCCAGCTCCTTATGGGGGGCCTGAGCTGTCCCTGTGAACAGCTCTGTTCCTCGGGATCAGCTTATGGCCGGGTAGCGGAGCCCACGGTAGGTGGCACCTCTCGCCCTGTGGGGCAGGGGGTCACCAGGATGAGGACCGAGGACCGCGGGCGCCCCTGCTTTCAGCACAGTAGTGGCATCGGGCGCGGAGCCCTGGCAGAGCCCAGAGCCGGGGTGCAGGCAGCGCTGTGCCACCCTGAGGGGAGATGGGGCCGGGGGCCCAGCACCTGTCCCCCCACCCAGGCTCCTCATGTCCAGCTCTGTGGCAGAAAATAACGTTATCCTGCACAAGTGGACTTCGTTAGGCTCCTCCCGCGCTAACGAGGCGATGTCTCCATAGTAACTGGCACATTTGGAGGGCAGGAGGCACAGGGGGACAGGAGACAAAGCCTGTGCGGGAGCGGCGGGCAGACCCCACAGCA
>NW_008823872.1:1125134-1131900 GCF_000699105.1 Pygoscelis adeliae | reverse complement strand
CGGCCTGGGCTGGCGGCGGGACCCCGCCAGGGCCAGCGCTGCTGCAGTGGCGGGGCTGGGGGATGTAAATTGGAGCCCGAGCGGAGAGCACAGTTCACCTGAAGGAGACAAAGATTTATTGGGCTGCAGATGTTGAAAGCAAAATTCAGCAAGACTGCTGACTCGAGCACTTTGCAATATTTACAATTACTGGGGATCTAATGGCATGCTTTCTAGCGAGTGGGGCTTGGCGGGAGCAGGTACCAGTGCCTGGTCGTTACGGGGGGACTTTATCTGAAATCGAAGCTTGTGGCAGGAGGGGTGATGGCGAGCAGTTTAAGACTCCATTTCTGCCATGCCGTCTGCAGGGGGATGGCTCCAAGCAGCAGAGATTTGATAACCTCAGGCGCCGTGTTTGGTGTCGTGGCAGCTCCCTGCAGGTTGTGGTGGGGCAAAGTCCCTGGGATCTGTCCTGCAGCACTGGCACTGGCCCATGGCAGAGACCACGGCTTTGTCCGAGGACCTCCCTGAGGCCCTGGGGACTCATCCTCGTCCGGCGCACAGCCTCTGCAGGCGCTCAGCACTGAAAGCGGGAGTGACGGCATCCACAGCAGGATGCTGAGCTTGCCAGCGTGGAGGAGATGTTGGCCATGCCGTCCTCTGCCCAGCGGCTGCCAGTGCGTGCCGGTCCAGAGCAAAGCAAAGCGCTCGCTGAGGTGCTGCTTGGCTTTCCTGCCCAGGGGCAGCAAATACGACAACAGCTGCTTCTGCTTTAGCCTGAACGGTGCTGTCTGTGAGTGCATCCAGCACCGTCGGTTCTGCTGCCCTCTGTACCTGCTGCCTGCCTCCTCCCCAGCTGGGTTTTGGGGCAGAGAGCCCCCAGCCGGTGTCCTGCTGTGGCACTGCCTGCACTGGCGCTGGCCCCGGCGGGCAGGCAGTGGGGATGGGTGCTGTCGCAGCTGATGCCGGGTCCGGGCCGTGGGATCGTCCTCCTGGCTCCAGCTGCGGGTTACAGGTGGGATTTCGGTGCTGAGGTGTCGGCTGGGCACTGCCGGTGTGGTGGGAGAGCAGGGCCCGGGGGAGCAGGGCTGGAGCATGTGGCTTGTCTACTGGTGTGCATGTGTGTGCACATGCGTGTGCTCCTGTGTTTTGCGATGGGTGAATATCTGTTTGTATTTCCTTTATTGTTCTGATTCCCTTAAAAATGAAGTAAAAGCCGAGTGCTGACTGCAGGAGGGAGCGGTGGCCTCGGAGCAAGAGGCTCATTCTCTCTGCCGGGCTGGCTGCCTGCAGCCGGCAGAGGAAATAAATCTCCCCGAGAAAACCACTTTGCTCACACAATTTCAATCCAGCAGGGCATAGTGGCATCACTCACTTCTTGTTTTATTTAGCTGATAATCTTTTATTGGGCCAGTCGAGCCCTGTGGAAGCACAATGCCTTTACCGGGCTGCCACAGGTGCTCAGAGCCGGGAGCTTGCCGAACCGTGCCGGCTCCTGTGGGCAGCCGGGAGGGCAGCGATGCCTGGCGGTGAATCCTCTGCCCAGGGGCCCAGCTCAAGCAGTGTCACGGTTGTGCTGGGACGTGTCATACCGGGCGGGTGGGTCCCCTGAGCTGCCGCCCTGCAGAAGCACTGAAGGCCCCTGCGGTTTTGCTCCCCCTGCCCATGGTGGAGGACAGGACATGTCCTTCTGCTTGCCAGGTGTCTCTGAAGGTGGCTCAGGGCCATCTGCTCGGCGGGTTTTAGAGGACTCAGCACTTGCAGTGGCCCCAGGGGCTCTGCACATGCCTCTCCCAGTGATGGATGTGCTGAGTTCGGGACAGGGGAGGCTCTTTCACCAGCATGCACTGTCACGGGCACCCGATCGCCCTCGCTGGGGACGTGGGTGCTGGGGCTCTGCTGTTCCCCTGGGCCCATGCGGGGTCCATGTGCCCAGCGGTGTGAGCGCTCCACTGCAGGCACCTGGGGGCACCTCACCTTCTCGCCCCTGTTCCCATGCTAATGCAAGCGCTGTGCCACAGCCAAAACCTTGCGCGTCCCTCAGACAGGTTCGTCATCCGGCTTGTCACTGAGCAGCAAGGCCATGTCACTAATGAACACATCCAGCAGGCTGAGTGCCTGCGGTCGCTAATTGAAAGCATTCACAACTGGGAATTAATGTGGGTTAGGCACACTCCCCGCACTAATAAGGATTTGCCTTTCAAAAATCCACATCTGCTAGAGCCTGCAGAGGAATAACAGCCGCAGTGCCCTGTCCCATGCTGGGGAGCAGCCAGTGGCACCAGGGCCGCACTGGTCCCCACGGCACCGCTGCTTCCCAGCCATTGCTCCGGCCCCAGAGCTGCATCCCAAGCAGTTTAGGGTGACTGCATCCCCGGGGCTCCTCCCGCAGGGGCAACCCAGATGGCTCAGGCCATGTCGGCATGGCACACATCCACGTGGGCACGTGCTGTCCCCTCCATCCCCCCAACAGCTCAGCTACACCCTGTTTGCAGGACTCAGATGATGTGCAGAAATGGTGTTTCGGGAGGTGTCAGGTGCGATGTGTTGTGCCTTGTGAGGGCTCACAGCTCATGCATGAACCTTTGCAGTGGCACTGGTGATCTCTCGTGGAGGGTGAGTGGGGGCCAGGGGCTGCAGGGTGGGCAGCTGAGCCCTGATCTCCCATCGCTGCCATTGCATCCCTGCAGGACCAGAGGGACCAACTGCCCGCTGTGGCATAAGCAGCAGAGGTTCGGCCGAGGCCGGCACACATGCACACGCAGCAGGCCGGGGCAGCCGGAGGTCGGGTGCCCAATGCCCCTGCCCTGGCGCTCAGGGCACAGCGATGCTCCCAGCTGGGCTCAGCCAGAAACACTCCGGTCCTTCAGTTTCTCATCACGTCCCAGCACCAAACCGTCACTGCTGCTTCCCCGGGCCACGCCCCCTGTCCACCCCCCCCGCGTTAGTAATTCCTGCACCAGCCGCCCGTGCAGCCGGGCTGCACCCTGGCAAAACCTCCCTGTACAGGGGACCTGGGGGGGTCCCCCGGCTCCCTCCTGCACCCGCTCTACGCCCTGCTCCAGCCACACGAGTAGGACTCGTGCGCTGCTTGGGGGGCCAAGACCACGGTGACTTCACCCCCCCCGTGTTCCACGGTCACCCGTCCCTTGTGGGGCTCGGCCGCCCTCGGCTCCCCACGGCCATGAGGTCGGGGTGCTGTTGGCACTGGGCGTCTTCTCGGCCCCCCTGTAGCCCCTGCAGCTCCCCCTTGTCAGCGTTCACACCTCCCCACTAATTCTTGTCATCCCAAAACTTATCAGCACCTACTTCATATTTACTTCCAGATCATGGATGAAAATGTTGAACATCATCATTTGATGATGATTCCCCATTGACAACTACTTTTGGAGACCTGTCAGTCAGCCAATTCTTAATCCTTTTAATGTGTGCTCTATTGATATTATATAGAGCTAATTTTTTAATCAAAACGTCATGTACTATTAAATCAAATGCCTAACAGAAGCCTAAGTATACCACAGCTTCTCGGTTACTTTTATTAGTTAAACTTTTAAATTAAAAGAATGAAACCAAATTTTTTGCCAAGCCGAACTTTCCATAAAACTGTGCTACCTGGCACTATTTACAGCCCCACTCACTATCGACTGCAGCCGTTTCAGCTCCTCCACTGTTGCCTCGGGACAGATGCTGGCCGGCGGGGTAAGCCATGGCCGGCAGGCGCTGGCGCAGGGCTGGATGCACCGGGGAGCGGCTGGGATGCCGGGGCGGCCGCAGCGTGGAGCTGCTGCTGGGGGCGGCGGAGCGGAGTCCAGGCCACTTCACGGTTAAAGTCTTGGTGGAGAAATGGGAATTTTCCTCCTGTGCTGGATGCAGCCTCTGACCTGAAAACCACCGCCCCAGCCTCTCCGGATGCAGAGCAAGAGCAGGCGTGCAAATGTGATATGACAGCCCAAGAGACACCAATATGGTTACCAGCTGTCCGGCCAAACCGGGCCGTACGGGTTGGGAAGGTGATGCCCCAGTCACAGATGCATTTCGGGGGGGGGAGGGAGGGCTCGGGCAGGGCCAGGTGCAGGCATGTACGTGCAGGCCAGGCACATGCTGCCCAGTGCCGTGTCGCTGGGACAGGCACCACCACTCATCCAACCGAGACAAACCCGCCGGGGTCCCGCCAGAGTCACCCTGGACGGGTGCTTGGGCACAGTCTGCCTGACGCCGGGGGCTACCCCGTGCCACCGCAACCGGGCTTTGAGGAGCCCTGCCCAAGGCTGCAGCGACCCCAGCAAGCCCCCCCTGCCCAGGGAGCCCCTCCGGCTGCCACCCTCGCGGGGTCCTGCTCAGGTCCATCCTGTGCGAGGCGGCTTCGCCGGCTCTCTCCCCTCCAGATCAAGCAAATCTTTGTAAATCTAAATTAATAAGGTTGCACAGCTATAGACACCGGAACATGCGCTGTATCTTGTCTTTGTCGATCAATGCATTATATCATCCCATAAAACTGATTAAAAAGCAGAGCAGTTCATCTCACCAGGTTCCACGTCTCAACATTATAAATTTCATATTATGGTTAATGATTGTCAGTGCAGACGGAGTACACGCAAGCTGATCAGTATTGTAGTTTATAATTAATTATTGGAGCGTTGCTGCAGAGGACACCAAGGAGGGGGTGGCTGCTGATTAGCAATTTATTATCTCTAAAACACCAAAGAGCAACGTGGAAGGGGAGTTTGTGTGTCTGGCACTGCCCGTGCCCGAGCGCTGCTGCCAGCAGAGGGGTCCCGGCTGGGGCGCAAAGCACCAGCGGGACCTGTCACCACCACCGGCTCCACACACGTGTCCCCAGCGTGCCTGTGCGGGCACGGGGAGGGTCAGCCAGGCGCCCACCCGCAGCCCTTGGGGCACGGCTGGCAGCTGAGCGCCCGAGGGGAGGGCTGGGGCTGTGGTCATCGCATGGGCACGGGGGAGCATCTCCCGGCACAGCCGGAGGCAATTGCGTGGCACCAGTGCCAGTGGGGCAGCAGGAGCCAGCACATCCCCGTGGCAGGGAGCACGCTGCCTGCTCCTCCTGCCAAACCTTGCCCACCACACGCTGCAACCGTTGGCGAGCTGCCTGTGCCAGCCTGGGGGCTCCCACGTCCCCTGTTTCGGCTGCAAGGCACCCCTTGTCCGTAGGGAAGCTGCAATGAACAGATGTCTCTGCCGTGGCTCTGGACACGGGGATGTCGGTCCCTCAGGCTAGACGGTGACCTGTTTGCCGATGCCAGCTGCTTGGAGAGCCCATGGCTGGATGATGCGCTGCTGCGAGACCCCTGTCTGGCAGCCCTGCCCGCAGCTGCCCTGGCCGGGGGTCTCAGCCCCTCGGTGGCTGCGGGCAGGGCTGCGGTGGCTAGTCCTCCTCTCAGCCCTGGCCACCGTGCCCGCTCCTCCTGTGGCTGGCACCGTTTTATCACCCAGAGCAGAGGAAACACAGAAAATTCTTCAGGAGAATGAAAAAAAAAACCCAACCCAAAGTCCCATTAAAAAAACCCCAAACATTGGCAAGTAATTGGATTAGGGCTTCATCAGATCTTCTCTTTCACAGTTGATCTTCTCTTTCGCAGTTGATCAGTCTGTTCCTCCATGGGGGGTGCCATCTTTTCGCAGGGATTTGACTTTTATTGACTAATAATGATGCTTTACAAAGAAAGAAGCGGGGCTCTGCGCCAAGGGGAAGTGTCACAGCCTCGGGAAGCCACCAGCTCGCCGCCACATCGTTTTGTTTGTTTATTTTCTGTTGCAGGGTTTAGTGCAGGGATGAGTTTGATCCCCCCCAGCAACAAAGTGATGAGAGGCACCAAACTGGGATGCAAATGGCCCCGTTCCCTGAGAAGACCGCCTTTTTTTTTTCCAAATGGCACGGCAGGGGCGCGGGGCAGGGGAAGAGATGCCTTTGAGAAGGGATGTCATCTGCAAAGGGACCTGCAGAGCCTTTTTTTAGATAATTCACCAGAAATCATGGAGTCGGTACTGGGGGGGGGCGGAATTATTAACCCCAACTGCTTGGCACTGTCATGCCAGGTCCCTGACGGGCGTGGGCACAGCGAGGGGAGAAGGCAGGACAGGCCCACGTGGTCCCCACATGCCCAGCTGCCCGCAGAGGCTGGGCCAGGCATGGTCCCCTTGTCCCTGGCCCCCCCAGCTGCTGGGGGCTATTGGCCCCTGGCTGCCATCCCACACAGCTCCCCTCCGGCTCCCCCAGTGAGGCCTTTTTATCCAGCACATGCAGATTAATCTCTTAAAATAGTCGAGCACTTGAGAATGCTGAAATGTGACTCTGTGTTAAAGGGACATGAAATTCTCAAATGAAATTCACACAGAAACACGACATTACTGTGGTTTAGCTCTCATGAACCCAGGGGCTTATATTTTATAATATAGACAGATTTGATCATTTGAAAAAGAATTAGCACTGAAATAGTTCTTTGCTCCCGTAGTGTTCATACCTACCCTGTGCCACGGCACCGTCCCGGCTGGGCTGGTGTGTGCGCCCGTGGGCATCCAAACATGGTGGTGGTCAAACCTTCCACACCACGTGGCACGGCAGAAAATGCCAGCGGAGCCCAACAGCCGCTGCCTGGACCGACACAGGTGGCTTGGGGACTTCTTTCTCCAGGAGTAAGAAACTTCACCCCAAAGGAGTATCCTGACCTATTTCTCTGGGACAAAACCCCATAACTTGACCAACTCCTGTATGTCAGCCAGCCCCGGCCGGTCTCGGGGGGGGGGGCTGGGCACACTGTGCCGCGTCCCC
>NW_008823872.1:1124907-1125111 GCF_000699105.1 Pygoscelis adeliae | reverse complement strand
TCTGGCCTCACTGTGCTGTGTCCACCTCCTCTTCCCCAGGCCAAACAGCCGGGGGCTCCTGAAGATGTGGCGGTGGTGGCCCCCGCTCGCACGCCAGTCAAGGGTCTCCCAGCAGCGTCAGGAGTTGAGCCAGGCCCGTGGGCACCATGGCGTCCGTCCAGCTGACCGGGTAGGGCGGGATGGGGGCCAGCTGACCGGGTAGGG
>NW_008823872.1:1122346-1123466 GCF_000699105.1 Pygoscelis adeliae | reverse complement strand
GCCCCCCCTGTGAACACTGCGGTGCGAGGCTCTCCCCACGCTGTGCTGTGTGTCACAGGGGGACCGTGTCACGCCGGCATGCGTCAGTCACAGCTCGGGGGGTGACAGGGCTGATGTTACATGTCATAACACCACGTGTCTGCAGGGACTTTGGGTGTTTTGAGGTTTTTTTTTCTTATGTTTCCGTGCATCTCTCCCTGCGGTGCTCCGGGCATGGGAAGGTGGGATGCCGCAGCGATGTGGGGCCAATGCCTGCGGGGAGGTTGAGGCTTGGCCCTACCGAGCCCTTCACTGCCAGGTATGATGCCAGGGGGTCTTGGCTCACCCTCGGTTGAGGGATGCCGCACTTGAAATGCAGCCCAAACTCTTTGCTGGGGTGGGGGGCTCGGGCAGCCGGCTGGTACCCCCACCCAGGCTGCCGGGGTGCATCCTCCTGCCAGGCTCCTCTCTGCCAAGTGCCTCCCCACCACCGCACCAGCAAGCCTGCGCCGTCACCCCTGGGGCGAAGGGCCGCGGCCACGGGAGATGCCCGTCCTGCTAATTAGAGTGTGCTGAGGAGGAACTCGCTCAGCTCTGTCTGGCTTGACATTAAGACCTAAATTTGCTGTAAAACCAAATGGATACGCACATCCACATCTATAAGGCTTTTAGTTCAGCAACAAGTGAATCCATCAAAGCCCAGCACCTAATTTAATAGCAATAATGAAAGGTGTGCGTCACTATTAATTTAAGCACTCCAACATTAGCCTTGCACTTAGAAACCAGCAAGGCAAAGCTATTTACAAATGAATGTACCAGGGCAATAAATTGAAAGTACTGGTTTGACCTGTGGTGGCTGCTTTCTTCATTTATACATAGATATATTTCTATATATGCATTTATTCCCATCTCTTTAGCAAGGCCTCCCTAATTAAGTTGAAGTGGCAGTGAAAGCGTGGCAGTAAGTGTGGAAAGAAGCTGCTAAAAATGTATTATTTAATTCATTATACATAATCTTTGATACCATAAGGTTGGATAAAGGTTTGCAGTATCAGAGCAGGCCGCCAAGGAAGGCCAAGGGGATCGCCTACATGCAGTGAGAGCATTTGCATCGCATGGTTTAACCTCCTCCCAGTGGAAG
>NW_008823872.1:1121813-1122271 GCF_000699105.1 Pygoscelis adeliae | reverse complement strand
GACATCGGCCCCAGCACCAGTGCTAGCACCAGTGCTGGCTCCAGGAGCGCTGGGGAGCAGGGCAGGGTGAGGGTCCGTGGGTGCCGGCTCTGTGTGGCTGCATGCTGCGTGTGCCTCCAGGATGATAATGTATGTTAAGAGGAAGGTGTATGTCACCCACATTAAAGGAGTTTAATGTGCTCGGAGTCACATTATTGTACCCTTGTAGAATACATTATCTGTCATGCTGCCTTTACAGGCTGTCACCTCGCAGAAAGGC
Source organism: Pygoscelis adeliae (assembly GCF_000699105.1). Classification (NCBI taxonomy): domain Eukaryota; kingdom Metazoa; phylum Chordata; class Aves; order Sphenisciformes; family Spheniscidae; genus Pygoscelis; species Pygoscelis adeliae. Next base: position 1,122,012 of record NW_008823872.1, on the reverse strand, counting down.
TACAGTGTTCCTGGAAACCATTATCAGACTCTAATGATATTATCAAAATTGGAGCGCGCGGCGTGGTGGGGGCCGGGAGGAGGCACCGCCATGGCTGCCTCTTTCCTTGCCCCGAGATGCGCCTCCCGCATGCCCTGCCAGTGGGACGGGGGCTGCGGCTCTACGGACCCTCCTTTGGAGCAGCAGGGGCAGAGGCCCC
>NW_008823872.1:1119871-1121555 GCF_000699105.1 Pygoscelis adeliae | reverse complement strand
GGAACCCCTCCCGCACGGCCAGACTAATGGCCTGGCAGTCAGTCGGCGCGGAGCCGGCTGTGGCTGCCCCGGGACTTGCAGATGGGGAATCTGCTGAGCTCAGAGCGGCTCCGCTGCAGCCCCTGCTGTGCCAGCTCCCACGTGGCACCGCCGCTACGTGGCTGCCATCGAACTGGCCAGGGACCCGGAGGTGTGGCCAGCACATGGGAGCATCTGTGCAATGGGGATGGGGACAGGGAGAGGCAAGGGCTTGTGCTGGGGCAGGAACAGGGGTGCTGGCAGGGCGGTCAGGAAGGGCTGCTCAGCCTTTGCACGATCATCATGCGTGGGCTGGCCGTGATGCTCATGGGGGCTATGGGGTGGTGTCACTGCGGTGGCCCTTGCTGCAAGGCAGGGCAGCGTCTGGCCAGCCTTCTGGGGTGAAACTCAGCAGCTGAAGCCAAGGATGGAGGCCCTGGGGGCTGCCTGCCCTGCAGCCGTGCCCCCCTGCTGGGGCTGTCGGGGCAGCTCTCACCACCATGGTGGCACCCATGAGGAGGTTGCGTGCAGCTCAGCCCAGCACGGCACGGGCCAGTAACCCAGCGGCAGCCAGCAAACGTGTCAGCCTCTGAATATTGCTCTTCCCTCTCCCTGTCAGGTGAAATTAAAAAAAAAGGGAGCCTTCTTTTTTGGAGTGTAATCTTCCGCCTGCGACAAGAAGCCACGTAAACTGATAAATTGCAGATTAAACGAGTGCCACACTCCACTTCAGTCCCTGGCTGTTAATTCCCCTGTTGTGCAATTCCCCGCTCTCAGGGCCTGTCAATTCCAGCTAATCGCAGGAGGCACTAAAACACTCTGCCCTGACAGCCCCAGATCAAGAAACCCCTGACTCCTAGCTCAGGTGGATTGCATGCATCACTTATGCACAAATCAGCAATATGCCAGCAGGGAGGAATTATGTCCGATGACAGCCCAGACATGAGGTACATATTGCAGAGCTGGCGAGCCCCAGCCGCTGTGACAGATTGCAGCGTGGGGCTGCGCGCTGGTGCGGGAGCGGCTCCCGGCTGCACCGTCCCCAAACACGCCCGGCACTTATGTTGCAGAGACATTGGCATCTCGCCTGTGCTGCTGCAGGATCCTGGGGACATCCCCGACCCTGTCCCCATCCCTGTCCCCATCCCTGTCGCCGCACCCTGCAGAGCCATCGCTCGGGCTGCCCGAAGGGGCCAACGCCGGGGTGAAGGAGTTCCCTGTGATCGTGCGGTTGCAGGGCAGGGCGATCGAGGCGGGGAGGGCACGGGGCTGGGAAGGGCACTGCGGGCGCGCGGGGTGTCTCACCTGGGTAGGGGGGCAGCAAGACGGCCCCGCTCTGCCCACCCCGTGGTGGGGGAAAGCCCTGCTCAGCCCCGCTCAGCCCAGCCCTGGCTCTGTTTTAACATTTAACTTGCCTTAGTCGGTGATCCTGAAAAGCTTAAATTAATGACAGCCTTGCAGTTGCTCATTAATAATTGCTTCATTACTGTATGCGATTGCATTCTCCTGACAATAATGGTGTTTGCTGGTGTATTTCTAATTATCTGGCATTTCAGCTCCCTAATAGAGCCCCAGCACTCCCCGACGTGAATCCCTCCTCTTCAGCGGGGAGTGCAGTCCAGCCCACCGGCAGCCCCCACACCTCCCCGCGGTATGTGTGCCTCTT
>NW_008823872.1:1119579-1119798 GCF_000699105.1 Pygoscelis adeliae | reverse complement strand
CGAAGTCCCACGCAGGACTCGGGGGCCCCACCCCGGCTGGCTGCTGAGACCTACCGCGCTCAGGCCGAGCTCAGCCGCTTCCCCGACATCGCACGCCGCGATGATGCTTGTACAAAAGTCAGTTTGAGCGCGATGGTGTAGAGCAAGTTGGACGGGAGCTCCGGTGAGCAGGGCTGGTACTGCGCCTGTGGCGGGAGGTGCTTGGGGGGCCACGCCACG
>NW_008823872.1:1113270-1119393 GCF_000699105.1 Pygoscelis adeliae | reverse complement strand
GCTCAGAGAAATTCATCAGGCAGCAGCGGCGGCGGTGGGGGACTCGCGGCACCGTCCCGGTGCGCGCGGTACGGAAATGACCACTTGTGCCCCAGTTTAGCCCCAGCTGCCAGCTCGGAGCCTATTATGTCGCGGCGTGTGCTGCCCCCGTGCTCCCCACCTGGGGAGGGGGCTCATTTGTACTTAAAAATCTATTGTGACTTGTCAGAAAAAAGAATAAATGAGCACATTATTTTTTCATTTTGGAGCTCAGCATCTGTTTGTCTAATCAAGAAGGAGAACTGGGAAAGTCAACCAGGGCTGACGCACACATTTTATTTAACTTTTCCTCTGTCAAAGGAGTTTAAATGTGTAATGAACAGGCCATGGTGATTTGAAATATAATCCCATTACTCTGATGAGATTACCAAGGCTGTGAGAGTTCACAAATCATGCTTAGGGTTTTTAGAGCGAACAACACCCTGTTGAGATTTTTTTTTCTTTTTTTGCATTTAAGCAGAGGTGTGTGGGGAGAATAAAACATGACAGCTCTTAACCCTTTGTGCAGTGCCAGTGGCAGTGGCAGCGTGGGGCTTTGCATGTGGCCAGCCTCCGCTGCTTGCAGTGGCACCGGGACCCCTGCCGTGGGCACTGCAGCGGTGCCAGGAAGCAGCACCCAGCTGGGGTGCGGGGCACCCTCCCGCTGGCCCTGCCTGGCCTTTGTGCCCATTGTGCCCATGCGTCTCCGTCCTCGTCCAGCGTCGTACAGGGGAGGCTGCACTGGGATGTGATTTAAGGGGCATTAATTTTAGCAGCAGCAGCAGCACCCAATACCACACGCTGCCACAGCAGCGCATTTCCATGAAATTCATGGGCCCATTACAAACATGTCTCCATAAATAACTCCCCCCATTAATCTCAGGGCTGCACCCAGGGCTGTACAATGGTTTTCGCCTGCTTGCCCCAGTGCAGGGCGGGTGCAGCCTGTGCTCCCGTCTGGGTCCCGGCTCTGCCACGGCTGCTGGAGGGGCAGCTGCAAAAGCCCCCGGGACACACCAGGCTCCTGCCAACCTAAACCCAAAGGAGCCTCTGGCTTGAACTGCTCCTCCTCCTCCTGGAGCTCACGGCAAACCCCTGCAGAGCCCTGGGAGAGCTCGGGTCAGGCCAGGCGCCCCAGTGCTCTCACCTTGGGTGCAGCACGTGCCTGAGTACCCTGCGTGTCCTCTGCTAAAAGGTTGCTCTTTTGTTTCCCAATATTCTGATAAAACCAAGGAGGCGGCAAGGGCTCGTCTCCACACGCAGTGCTCCCTCGGCTGCAGCAGCCTTGGCCATCCCCACACGACCGACCGCTCCTGAGCAGGCAAAGATGCTCATCAGCTATTTTATTCTTTCACAAATCTCCCAGACAAATGCTCAGCCACCCAGGAGCACAACGAATGACCTCGGGGTCTCACCACAAAGGTCACCCATCTCTCCCGGTGTATTCGGGACCCTCTGAGCAGCATTTTTTTGTGCAAATACGAGCAAGTTGGACAGCGAGCGGCTGGCCATGAGCAGCACCGGCTGCTGCAGGCGCCTGGGCTGAGACCAGCCCACAGATACGAGTCCCCCGGGGCTCCTGGTACTGCAAGGGGAAACATCTCTGGTTGTTTGCACTCACTCTGTGCGTGCGCTCCCTGACTCTCACTGGGTCTGTGCCTGTGATTTTTTTGCAAGTGTACACTCACTCTATGAGGTGCCATCGACCGTAAAACTTCAGGTGCACGTGCAAGCCAGGTCCCCCTGCAACAGCAGAAGGAAGAGAAAAGTCAGAAAAACCTCTGATGCCTCCAACAGCTACCGATGCATGTCAGTGAGAAGTCATCCTCGTTATGTGAGCCGGCAGCCACCCTCTTCTGCCGAAGCCCAGTAACAAGGCATGGAAGGAACAGCTTGCTTTTCTGACCCAGTTGAATGCCCATCTGAATCAATTAAATCTACAACTACCGGGGAAAGACCAGCCCATGATGGATTTGTGTTCAGCTGCGCACAGATTGCAACCATGAGCTCTGATTTAACTCTTTCATCAAACACTAAATAGTAGAAATGTCTATTCCGAGGGAGAGGCTGTTCAGCTCTTGAAAAGCTGGACGTTTCCAGAATTTAAGGAAGGTTTCCTCCACACCGCGTATACAACGGGATCTGATTTTTGAAAGTAAATTCACTTAACTGTGAACGGCTCTTTCAGAGCAAATAAACTCATACTGGGCTCCACGCCTTGCCTGCTCCCCGTCAAGCCCTCGGAGCATCCTCCAGCAGCAGCGTCCCGTCCCTGCTGCCCTGCCCGTGCTCTCCGGGGACGCACTGCGCTGCGTGTCCCAGCTCCGTGGGAGGACTGCGCTAAAAACAACGCAAGTGGAGGGGGATTTACGAGATGGGGTAAACGTACATGGTCCGGGCAAGTGACTATGCGCCCACAAACGTTACCACAGTTTAGACAGCAGAGATTTTATTACGTCAATCTTTAGGCTTTACTGAAAGCAAAATACCGCACATACTGAATATCTACTTATAATAAATAAATGTAAGTGGGTGGCAACAGCATTATGGCCATGGAAACAAGTAGGAGATTTCTGCAGTTTCTAATACGAAAGTAGGCAATTTTTTAGTTCAGTTAAAAAGAATGGAAACTAGGTGGCAAAAGAACATTCACATAACAACTTTAATGTTAAATAGTTCACAAAGTTGGTTAAAGGAGTCATTTACATTGCATTATTTGAAGGGTCTTTCCCCATTGCATCTGTGCTGCATTTGTGCATATAAAATATTAAAAAAAAATAATATAATACTATAAAATATTGTTTCTCTTGTTTTGCAGATATTATGGAAGACTGTACAGTGAAGACTGGCCTCCGCGGTGCAGGCAGGGCTCCCCCTGAGGCAGCACCGACACCAGCTCTAGGAGGGCTAAACCTTTAAAAACCAAGAACTTAAAATGCAACAGGTAAGTGACAAATAGACCTCTCTGCCTTAGTGTCTATTCCTAAACTACGTGTTAAGGCTCAGAAAGTTTTCTCTATACAAAAGCAAGGTAGGACACTGTAAGAGGTCACGTTGTGGCAGGCGAGGCTGGGCGGCAGGAGGGAGCCTGGTCTGCCCGCGGGACCGGCAGTGCTGCAGCCTGCCCTGCAGCCCCCGCTGCGGTTAAATGTCTCTCGGAACCGAGGGCATTTTCTTGATACAAAATCCACAGCAGCAGCGCAGGGGGCTCCAGCTTCAACGACTTGGAAGGATTTGTGAAAGACACCTCTGGTGAACTGAACCAAAAATGCAGCTCTGGTTCCCAGTAATCCCATTCACGTGTTCCCTGATGTATTAAGGATGGACAAGGCCAAAACAGTTACAAATCCCAGTACAAAGCAGGTCTTAATTTTTATTTTTAAAGAATAATATTAAGAAAAGGTGAAGGCATTTTCTGAGTCCTCAGGTGCAAGCTGTCTCAGGGGAAGAGCAGACCCCATCGCGGCAGGGGATCCGCGGGGGGGCGCGGGCAGCTCCCGCAGGCAGGAGGACGCTCTCCCTTCAACCGCAGAGACGCTGCCTTGGTTTCAAAACACCGTGCTGACTACAGCAAGTAACTTCCAATAAAACGTATGCAAAGCTGAAAAGCACAGTTAAATAAAAATATTTTTGAACAAAACAAACCACAACAGACTTGACTGTCTCAACATTTCTTCACAAATCGGCTCCCCTGCAATGGCTGCTGTTCCCTGGCTCACGGTTGCCTCCTGCACTTCAGCAACAGAAGTGAAACCATCTGGGACTACAGCCTCCCCCCAAAAGAACTGTGCATCATATGGACCTTGAAAAAGATTACATCTGTTTATTAATAGTAAAAATGGATACATTTGTCCTACATTTTGTTTTTAGAAATTTGATCATGTCACAAGCAATACCTGTGTGTACGTGGGTGTATTACAGATGTATATAATTTATTTTAACCACGCTGTGAAATAATATGTAATCACATCTCTTCTTGTGATTGTACATAATACAGTAATTAAATGATGCCAGTCTACGTCATTCTCTTGTTTCTAATCAAAGGAACCTGAAGCGTAACAGTCTTCTTTCTGGCTGATATGGCTCTTTATTTTTGTCACAGGGGAGACTTCCCATCACCAACGAGGGATAATCTTCCAACCGTGAGAGACGGGGTAATTCAGATTTCTTCCCCGGCTGCTCCTGCCTGTTGGCAGCAGGAGCACCGCAGTCCTGGCTCCCACCTGTCTCGGGCGGTGGGGAGCGTCTCCTCCTCCGAATTCGGCAGACAGGCTCTCCTCGAGGCTAGGCGTTACTGCTGTCCCGATTTCTTCTCCTTCTGGAAGCTAAAGCTTGTTCTCCTGCTCAGTTTTCTTTGTTTCTGAGCAAAATAATCTGCTCTGGCCGTGCTTGCTCGCGACTCTAGAATATAGTTAACCTGCAAGACACGAAACGGTGTTTAATTTCGTCGGTGCTTCAGCGGGACAGCCCGGGGAGGGCAGGGACCCTGACACCACCCAACCGAACGCGGCTTTAGCGAAACCGGCCCCAGCGGGCCGTCAACAAAATGACAACCCGGAGCTCCAGGAGAGCCCTGCTCTGCGTGGGGCCGCTTTCCGGCTCCTCCTCCCACGGCCCTCGGCTCGGCACAGGGTGGCCCTCGGCAGCCACCGCGGGACCCGGGGGGCCCCGGGCCCCCGGCATTTTTTCCCACCCTTGTCACCCAAACCTCCGGGCGAACGCAGCACGTCGTGAAGACCCAGAGTGCTGGTCTAATAGAGTAACGGGCTTCAGTAACAGACTTTCTCAGCTTCAATAAAAATAATTCTTTCATTACAATGTTTGCATACTCAGCTAATCTCATAGTTTCCTTGTGTTTTGGCACATTTTACTTGATGAAAGCATTTTTAAATGATATTTAACAAGCCTGCTATTCCCTAAATTTATTATCTCCAGCGCTTTGTGATAATCACATAGATAATTTTAATGGAAGGTTAATGCAAGAATCAAAAAGATAAAAATGCCCTTTGGTCTGCCATTAGCTGGTTAATATGCTGTGGCTTAAAACTTGCACAATTTTATGCACTGTAGAGTGTTTCACTTTCATTGCATATTACAGCTTAAGGCATAAAAATATAGGAAATTTTCATGGTCAATAAAGCCTCGGTCTTTCTCACTTGATCATGTAAAAAGCCTAATTTGAAAAGTCTGATTTCTCTGTGACTCCTAATGCTGACGGAATTGAAAACAAACTGGTAACTTATGCACGAAACCAGAAAGTGTTCCATATAAACAATCTGCAACTTAAGAAAAACCATACTGTTCCATAATATTTCTCTCTTGAATATTCATGTTATTCATAGCAAATCTTTTTTTTTTTCCAGCCTTCTTTTATGACCAGTCTGAGATGTGTCAAGTGTTCCGGATTACAATAGCTTATTTAAGATAAAGTAGGAACAAAAGAATTGGCCTAATGGTTCATGAAGTAAGTAGAAAACCCACAAAATACATTCACCTTCTATGTTATTAATAAAAATTATTTTATCGTATGTCAGTTATTTAGCAATCCTCTAAACTCCCCACAGAAAATAAAAGCAAACATAACAGATGGCTTGCCAAAATTACTGCTTTTTAAATTTTGAATTGCTATGAGATATTAGCTTGCGGAAAATTAAGTTTAATCTTCCAAAAGTGTTACAAAAATTTGTTTCAGAAAGTCAGTCAGTATGTGTATGTACTGAGCCACAAGAAAAGCAAACAATTCTGATAAAGTATCATGGTGGGAAAAATAACCTTTTTGCTTCGTACAAACACCTGCGTTTGGCAAAGACGTGTGAAAGGCAGGAGAGAAGCGCTGTCCTGGCAACGTTACTGCCTCTGCTTGCGCCGGTGCTGGAGCCACCAACCCGGCGTCAACCTGTGGCCTTCAACATTATGTCAGCGCACGCTTTAACTGGGGCCCTCCTGAAATCGCCGAACACCGGCTCCGAAAGGTCCCCACGCGGTGCCGGGACCTTTGCCCAGCCGCCCTCCCTGCTGCCCAGCTCCGCAGCAGCTCCTCCGGCTCCTCGCAGACCAGGGGCGGCTGCTCCCCCAGCTCCTCGCCGTCCCGGCTCGGCGCCTACG
>NW_008823872.1:1111035-1113170 GCF_000699105.1 Pygoscelis adeliae | reverse complement strand
CTTGCAGACCATCTCACGTGTCTGGAAGTGGAAACTATCTGGACACAATAAAATTTGGTGGTTTTCTATAAAATTCCACAGAAAATCGGTATCTCTATTAACTAGAAACAAGCATAAAAGGAAATATTATACACAAATAGGCAGTCTCCTGTATGGCTGTTTGAAAAATGAATAAAATAATAGGCACCAAGCAACTAGGCTGGTGTTAAACGCACCTTAGTGGTCCTCAGGCACTGCACCATTCCTGTATTTCCAGAGCCTCTTGAATACTTCCATGTCTAACAAGTGGTAAAACCCCCAGGATTTTGGGTCACTTTAAAATTTAATACTCACCTTCAGTACAATTTCATTGACAGTAGCAGCATCTGATTCAAAGTAAAGGTGTTTGTAGTCATGATTGCTTAGATATGTAAGTTTAAATATTGCATGACCTGTAAAGATAAGAAAAAAACTGTTCAGAATATTCCTGTAAAGTTTCAGCAGAGCTTGTGTGCCTGACAGAAGAAAAACACAGATGGTGATCTTAGCATACCATCAGCACAACAGAAGGAAGTAATGAAACGCTGACAGGCTTCTCATGTCATTTCAATTTAAGGCAAGTGGTGGCTTACAGGAGCAGCTGAACTCTATTCAATAAAGTTCGTTTTCTCATCACATCCCCACTGCAGGAAACGCAAAAATCTATCAAATGGCTAGTTAGCTCCCGTTCAGCCCAAGACTATATTTCAGTTAAACTACCACATTAGGACTACTTTATGTAACTATTCACTGTATAATCATCACATGCAGAAGATAAGTGTTATATTTAAAATAAAAGGCCAATTAACCCCAGAATCATCACTCCAACAACCTCTCCCCAAAACACTACCCAAACCTACCCGGTTGCTTACGGCAAAGGAAAGTGTCACCACTGTAAAATACAAAAGGATGCAGCAACGATGCTATGAAACAGATACTCAAAACCAGGAATCTCACTTCCTACGAGCAGGACAATCAAAATGAAAGTAAAACTGTAATTTCTATCCACGTAGCACTTTGCTGGCAGGCTTCGCTGCTGCTCAGTCCCAAATGGAGGTTTCAAGCGATTAAATGGACGCGGGGTGCCGACAGCCTGGCCAGCCTCTGTGGCTGCCTCTGGAGCACGGCACGGGAACTACTGACCTTTAGAAGTACTGCAGGCGGGACGGGAGGGACGGCTTTAACATAACGGTCTCTATGCAGAACATGTAGGAGGGCAAAACATCCTTCGCTTGTATGGATGTTCATGGCTTCAGAATTAAAATTAAGCATCTTCTATACATTCTATTTTTCCATAATTTTTCTCAGAGTTTATTCAGTTCAAAGGTCAAAGTTAGTAATCCGTAAAGTAACAGCCACATTACTGTAAATTCAGGTCTTTCCTGGAGGAAAGGTAATTTGAAATCTTATTTACATTATCTAATTCTCCAGATTTCCAAAAAGTGACTGATATATGCTCAGATCTGTGGCCAGAAAATTTGAGATGCGAGTATTTTATTGTGGCATGTTAATTAAACACCATTATGATGCACTAATCTGGAATATAAAGTCTATATTGAAAAATTGGCTAATAATAATAAAAAAAACCCCTTTAAATCATTTGACAAATGATGCCTCGGCGGTACTAAAAATGCGGGAATTCCTAGCCGCAAGCTCATTAGTATGTTAATGCATGCACGCCCGGCTCTGCTTGGGACTGAATTCAGCATCTTTACGATTCCGAAAGTGCTCGTGCACCGTTCCTGGGGACATGACACAGCACCGCGCCCCATCAGCTACCACAGTTTTCCTTGGACACTTAATTTTACACACGGTTACAGAAACTGATTACTAAAAATGAAAATTAAAATGGCACAAAACACAGTCTGGAGGATTCCAACGAGGTTCTTTGTTTTGGGTCTTGGAAGTTCACCGGGTGGTTCTTGGTGTGGATCAAGACTCCCTTCACCTGGTTTAGATGCTTCGTTCCACGTTTTCTTCCACCCGGGAAGCCCGCTCTCCCGACGCTGACCTTGCCTTGCCGGCTGCTCCGGGGGCTGCTGCCCCCAGCACGGCTCAGCCGGTGGGGAAGGCTGGGGTGCTCTGAAACGGCAAGCAGGCGAGGCACGGGCTTGCAC
>NW_008823872.1:1106273-1110928 GCF_000699105.1 Pygoscelis adeliae | reverse complement strand
TCCCCGGGAACCAGAAGGCAGCAGCGGGGCAGGCACAGCGCAGGCAGGGCCACGCACCCCATCCCACCCACAGCGCCCAAATCCACCCCACCAAGGGACCCTCCCAAACAAACGTCGACCTGCTCTGTGAAGCCAACAGTGCGGACACAAGCGTCTTAACCCCGTGGAGAGCGGGCTGGGTGTGCAGCAGTGCGGCCGCCCGGGTAGAAGCAGCACAGCCTGCATCGGATGCAAGGAGCAGAAAGACCCAGCGTGCCGCCGGCGTGCTCCTCCAGAGCAATGCTGCCCTGCCATGCATCACCCCGCAGAGGCAGGGCACAGGACCACAGCATGAAATATTAATATGAAAATTAAGCGAGATCACTGCCTCCGTCATGCCTGACAAAGAATCCCTCCCCAGTACCCCCATCTTTCTTTTAAACCGGTGATTTACGCCTCCTTTCCGGCAGAAGTATTTGTACAGCTGACAGAAGCAGAACGCAGAACTTCATTTTGAGCACTTATTTTAGGATTGTGAGGAGTCAGCTCTTTTGATGACAATTAGATGCCAATAACAACCCCGACGTGCCCTGTAGCAGGAGGCAGAGCTCACCCTGCTCCGCCCGGGGAGCCCAGTGCCACCCCGGTGCCACGCCAGCACCACGCACTCCTCGGGCACAGCACGCCGGGCAGCCCGGCAGCCACAGCACAGCCAAGGGCAGCGCTCGTGCTCCCTGCCAGTACGGAGGCTGCTCCGGTCCCTGCCTTTCTGGCGAGGCGCTGGCTGAGCCGTGGACCCGCACTCCTGCACGGACTCTCGGGAGGCGCAGGGGGCACGATGCTGCCGCTGAACCCGATGCAAAGCCTGAATGCGCGGTGCGTGCCACGGTTGTGCGCAACCTGCCGTGCAGGCCGCGTAACCCAGTCCTATGCCCTGACAGGTGATTTAGTGGAAAGAAGCTAAGACGACTTTTCTTTAGAAAGCCCCATTACAGCATTATGTTTATGTGCTCCGTGTCCACATTATACTATTTACAGCATGAAATATTAGTTCATTGAAATCATAACTGGCACTTTGCTCTGCTACTATTCTAGCCAAATGGAGTTTATGAATTGTGAGATTGATTTCCATTTCCAAGAGTGCTTAAATATGTGATGTACCTCTTTCCAATAGAGCACCACCCTTGACAATTCGGAGATCAATAGGAACTTCAATGGTTTTGTATTTCCATATAAGAATATCTGGTAACAAACAGCAGCAGCTCAAGCGGCTTCTGCCGCACATGACGGTAGAATTAAAACAAATGCAGACATTGCATGAACGGCTTCGCTACCGCGACTCCTACATGAACAACAGTTTGGTGTCCTTTAGCTTGCGGGTCTGAAACACAAATGTTCAACTCCAGCAAACATCAGTGCTGTCTGTCACTGCCCTGCACCGAGGCCACGCAGCAGTGTATTTAACATCAACCACTGCAGCGGATGGCAAGGGTGAGCTGAACAGGGGGAAACTTCAATATCTTGCAATCAGAATTAATTGGCTATACAATGGAAAATACATGTTATTCCCAACTATGTTTATCTGCTAAAACATTTATGGAAGGCAAATGAAATGACAGAACTCATCTGTTATCACAGGCTTTTGTCATGATGTAGGTACAACCCACAGGGCGAGCTCAGCAAACCTGAGCAGGTTTCGTGCGGATGGCCCACGCCAGCCCCGTTCCTGCCGTGCCTCCCCAGCCCGCGCTGGGGCTAACCTCACTGCGACAGCAGGAAAACAACATCCTACCGTAGGTGCCCTTTGGCCTCAGCTCTGAATGCTGATAAATCTTTTCTAACTCTCAAACACTAATAGGTTCCTGTGTGGTTACACCTGAAATGCCTACAGCAGGCTCAGGTGGAAGGGCAAGATGCTAATTCACTGGAAAGGAGGAGAGCTCGTTTACTCTTTCAGCACGATGCCTTAAATTCAATTGTTTGTCATCTCCTATTTTTTAACATTACTATACTGCCAAAAAAGCGAAGGAAGAGGCTAGTTATGGCATAACCAATACCCCTCCAAACCCAGCAGCACAGCCAGACGCAAATCTGCTGCTCGCGTTTCTCCTCTCTCTCCTTCTTAGGTTTGGTGAAACAGTACTCGTGCAAACAGCAACCCCCGCCCTGTGCTTCGTCCCCCCAACGTCTCATTGCTTCTGCGTTTACATGCAGCAGGTGACAAATACTGCTGAGTTACAGTTTCCAGAATTACTGACTGAAAAGTGCTTATACAGTCATTGGTAAATCTTCTGCAAATTTCTGCAAGTTACAATCTTGGGAAAATACATAAAACCACTGCAGTCCACCATACTTGAAAGAGGTGAGAAAAGTTCTCACTTTTTAATCTAAGTAACAAACTCTTTATCAGAAAGTCTAAGAAAATACACTTTTTGCCTGGCAAACATTGGAAGGATGTGAATTTGCACAAGAAAAGACAACTTTTTTTAACTGAATCTGCCAAGACTAGAAATAGTTTTTCTTCTTCCTCTCCCATCCCCCCCATTCAGACTGTACCAAAAGCCTCTCTTTCTCTTGCCAGTGCCACCCTTTAAACCAGTATGCACTGAATTAAATCACTAATTAAACGGAGGATGAAAAGAATATTCATGAATTGGACAAAACAGAAAACAAACACTGGGAAATGCAAATTTATGTTAATTTTTCAATATACCTTGATGATTGCTTTGTCATTACAGGCCATAAGGCAGAAGTCAACAATTAAGAGTTATTAGTGGAATAAATAGCTAGAGAAAGGCCTCTCTGAAGAACAAAACACTTATGGGCATCATCTGACATCGTCACAGATTTTCACCATTTCAGAAATTGTAACTACAACAGGATCAAACCTTGAAATCTCTTCTCACAGACTCATAAGGGATTACAAAGAATTAGAAATATACTAGTAAACAGGCAAGGAATGATGAAAATAAAATACACATGAGCAATGTTTCTGTACAAAGGCAGTTTCACTTAAAACACTCAAATGGGGTAACCTCTGCTCACCAACCACTATTCTATTTAATCTAAAAGCTTTGGGGAGGGACTCTGTTTGAAATCCGTATGTGCTACCTCAAAAATGATGCTGTGACCCTGGAGCGGGGCCCGAAGATCCTACAAAAATGAGTGTTGCATTACCATCAAAACACCCATCCTGACAACCTCTAGTAACAAGAAAACTTAGAAGTTTTCTTCTAGGGGGATGTCACGAGTTGCACTGCAGCCACAGCTGGATTATCAGGGATATAGTACCGAGCTCGGTTAGGGACACAGATCGAACAGGAATGCTGTCCTGAGTGTAAAAGTGGGGTTAAGCCCGTTTTATGCAAGTGATATTTATCTGAGAGGTACGTATTTTCAAGGCGATGTCTCCTTCAGAGGTAGCGACTGCAGTCGAAGTTATGGTTGAAATCCTGACCCCACCGATATCAGTGGAACCACCGATGAGTCCAGACTGCACACCACATACCTGATGGATCTCCTTCAAACCAAGGCATTACTTAAGCGGAAACAAATGATACGAATGTTAAGGAAAAAAAAAATAGATTTTTTTTTTCAGGTCTTTATATTCTACTGTAGGCTTATTATAAAACATTGCTATTAGTGGATGTCTTGTTTCCAGATGTCCTGAAAGCAGAGTTGCAATTGAAGTGCTGCATACAACCACTTTTATGTCAAATTGTGGTAACTATTCACACATCTGGATTTTTTTTCCCCCAAAGCCTTTTGCTTCTTCTTCGAATTATTATCAAAGGCAGAATAATAATAATAAAGATTTTTGCAAGAATGGTGAAAATTGAGGTGGAACTCGGGGTTGCCCAAAACCTCTTCACCAGCAACCTTGTTTGGGAAAAAAGATGATAAATAAATCAAAATGCACTAAGCAGTGTTTCCACATGGCAATCGCCTCCTTCATTGCGTCTGCACCTCATCAATCACACCATTGTCTGCTTGAAAGGCGAGCCTTGTAAATGTCATATCCACTCAAGCCCAAGGAGAAGCGAATCAAAATGCAGCAAGGAGTTTTAATTGGATAGTGTAATTAAACTAAAAAACCCCAGCAGAATAGCTTTGACAGGATAGATGAAGACCCCTTTTAATAGGGCTACAAAACATATTTGTTAAAAGGATGAGGCAATGCACACTCCTGATTGTGCTCCAGAGTACTTTTATGAAAAGGCTGTTCAATGGGGATGGATTTAATAAGTTGCAGCCACGTCTGTGGGGCACAGGCAGGAGCGTCCCTCGCAGCGAGGCGGTCACCAAACCGCTGCCTGCTCCTTCGGCCGCGCAGGCAGGTTGACATGGCTCCCCTCGCTGCCAGACCCCTTCTCCGGTGGAGCACATCCCGCGAACTATTGCCAAACCCGCACGGCTGCTCGCGAGGTCTCCGACACCCCTGGCCTTTCGCCGGGGCTCAGCCTGGCCCCCCCAACCCGGGCACAATCCTGAGCCTGCCACAGAAACGGAAAACGCAGCAAACCCAAGCGCCATCTGTGCCTTCGCTGCCTTCCCTCTGAGGCATTTAACTCCTCTGCAAACAGCATGTCCACATGCACTTGGACTCATTTCTTTCTGTTATACACTTTGAGGTGTCTTTCACTCCAAGCCTGAAGTTTGGGAACATTTTCTCTGCT
>NW_008823872.1:1077111-1105999 GCF_000699105.1 Pygoscelis adeliae | reverse complement strand
CAACGCTTTCTGTATGTTTTTAGTCCTTCCACAACCCAATAATGAATTCATTAAATTAGTATTACCCAACGTGCATAATCTGGAGGAACTGGATACTGAATTAAAACATCAAATACCTTTAGCTTTAAATGAAAACTACATAAAAGCATTTCAGGCATCCCTTTGGCTATCACTTACAGCCAGTATGAATACTGCTAGAAAAGCTATTTTCGTGCAGATGTGGAATTCAATGGGAAAGACTGACTCGTGTAGCAACATCAATCAAAACGTCGGCTCCGCTGGCAGCTCTCGACAGTAAGGCAGGTTCAAAGGTCACAGGATAAAGAAAAAGCCAAGCTCTGGTTCAGCTCTAATATCTCCTCGCTAGAAGTCTTGCAAAGGTACCTACCCCCCTTCTGTACTAGGCGGCTTTCATTAATCTTCTTGCCATCTTTTTTAACTAGTCATGCAGAACCGCTCGATAGCGAGACATATAATGGGGAGGCCCTGTGCCTATTACCAGGTTAACACTCTGTTAAGCCCCAGTGCAACAATGGAATAAGAATTTAAAGGAAATCTTAAGCTGCAGGGTGCAAAGCAGGCAATTAAATTACAAACCGAAGTTACCAACGTACTCCGCGACCTACAGAACACCTTTGTTTAGACTACCTTAATATTAAGGATATTTTGATCTAGCAACTGAGATGTATCTGCTTTATTAAAACAAAAAAAGGCAGAAAAAGGATCACAGAGAACGTTTCTTCAGTGTTTCAAGTAAATTATCAAATAAATCCCATTTCTGCAGCTATCGTAAAATACACAGGAATGGAAGAACCCCACGTATTTCGAAAACTGTAAGTCTGCCCAACTGATTAGCCTCAGTGCCACTAAAAGGCCTGCCCTGAGGTCTGCTCACCCCTCCATGCATCAGCACCGGCTCAGCGCTCGCGCGGCGCGGATGCCGAGGCAGCCTGGTAGCCCCGGCCCTCGGAAGGGACGGCCACGACACATCCATCACAGCTGCACTTTGTCCACAGTGCACTTTGTAAAAAGGCAGTGGTCAGTGACACTGAAGTTTCTCCCTTGTCCAAGTAATGTAAGAGACATTAACAGAATCAGATTTCCTTTAAATTACACTATTGCAAAGGGATATAATTATATTAAACATATTATGTTGCTTCCTTAAGACTTTATATTATGTACACTTAATTGAGATACAAAGCTCTTTTCATCTATAAAAATGACAACTACTTTATTAAGGCTTAAATCTTATTTCTCAATGATAGGATGCTTCCTTTCAAGATTCAAAACATTCAGAATCTCTCGTGATAATCAGACCGAACCTGATTTAAACAAGCCGTTTATAGACAGTGGTTTCAGGTTCTAATGGCATTTGATCGAGCCAGCAGGGCCATTACCTCTTCCCTCTGTCTAAATTCAGGGAGTCTGATTTAATTTACAAATAAAAATTCAAATGCTGACCCAGGCCTACTACAAGGGCAAACAAAAATCATCAGCCATTCCTGCCTACAATACACACACTAATGGCAAATTAGATGCCCAAGCTTTCTATTTTCATTTTCTGTTTTCACTGAATGCAGCTCTAAGTTCTGCGAACTCACAGCACAGGAAAGCTTCATCCCCGTCCAGAACGACTCCGAGTCCGTCGGTAAATATTCACAACATGTCACCTCTGAAGTTGTCGAGTCCTTTAACACTCACACAAGTGCCACTAAAGCTTCGCTGCATGAACCTGTCTTTTCAGAGAAAACTAACAGAACATAAGCACAAGGCTCTCCGCTACATCGATACACAACTTCTGTATTCACATTTCTGCAGAAAAGTACCAGTAAAAACTCTGAAATCTCTTTAATCTGCAGAAAGTAAGAGCTAACTGAATATTCAACTGTGTAAATTACCATGTTCAGAGGAGCAATTGTTGCAGAAACCTCCAGTTATACTGATCACAGCGACCAAACTCCACTCCCAGCACCCCTTGCCCTTACTAAAAAGTAAGGTCACATTTGGATGCTCCTGAAAACCCTTCACCTCTCTTCAGAATTACAAGAAGTCGGTCTAGCAAAGCAGCGCTCAACCTTATTACAACCCCAACTGCCAATGTCTAGGGAAGGCAGGCAGCTTAATAAAACATACACTATGTTTTCAGCCGGTGTAACTGTACAAGCACTGTTACATGGGCAGAACACTTCTGAAAGACGAGATGGAGCATGTTTGTGTTACGAGAGATAAAAACATGAAAACAAAATATATTGCAGAACTCAAAGACCTTATCTTTACTCAGCCTCTCCTTCTTTGCAATAATTCATTCAAGGAAGATCTGGGAATAATTTTTGATGTAAACTCTGCTACAAACATATATCACTATGCTGATAAAAATCACAGACAAAACTTGTGAAATACAGTGAGTTTCATTCCTTTATGCTACTAAAATAACTTTTTTCCATTTAAAATTCAAGAGATACTGATCTGCCGTTGAGAGTTCCCCAGAATGTATCATTCTGAGATGTCACACTAAAAGTCTCTTCTACTGGTCTAAGATAATGACTTTGGGAACATCTTTAGTGAATCGGGAAGCGGTCAGCAGATTTCAGGAGGAATTATTTTCTCTTTTTGGAACTATGCTGAACACTTACTTAATAGGAAAAGTTTATGATGGCCATGTGAAAATGAGTAAATAAAAATCCTTAGTATCATAAAGTTTGCCTTTGTTGTAACCTGTCAGCATCCTCTCCAAAGTGACCGTGATTCTTCATTCAGTGATCTCCAGGGTACTGAAGGTACTGCACTTCTGCCGGTGGACTCCATTTGGAGGTTGAAATTCCGTCCCTTATTTCTGCCTGGGGCGGCAGGATTTGGGTACAAGCACCATTTCCAACAGCAGCAGGTGCTGCCTCTGGGGCTGAGGAGCCCCATCCCCTGCAGGATGCAGTTCTGGAGGTGTTCAGGGACAGCTTGAAGGTCTCAGACTAGCGTGTTGATGGAAGTGTGAGCTGGAAACCTCAGCTTTCAAGGCTGGCTTTTCAGATACAGCCTCATTCTGTGGGCACAATTTTACCACCACAAGTGTTTGCATTTGAAATGAAATGTGGCTACAAACCCAGAGGTGTTAATATATTTACAAGCGCAAACCTGCACCTCGAACTATAAAGGTAACCGTTACACATTTTGGACTGCCTGGTCATTAGGGAAGTCTCTCCTTGCGATCATGCCTTCCCAAGAACCACAAAATCTTGCTGGAGAGACAGAAAAGGAAGACAATGACTGGACTAAGAACATGGAAGTAGGAAGGGGTAATGAAGGGGAGAAGGATATAGTTCAATAATTGCTGATAAAATCTGTGGCAGCCATAAATTTACTCTTCCAAGGGAATTCAACAGATCATTACCTCTGTAAATATGTATCACATAATTCTCCCTCTCTGTCACCTTGCAGATAAGTATTTAATACTTAGCATCCCTACCCTGCAAAAGCGCAAGTGTTATAAAATCCATCTGAGCTTTTGAACCGCAGTTACTTTTTGATAGTAGATAGTTACATTTTGGCACCACTGGGAGACATTGCCCAATTCCCCCAGGGCCTATCTTGTGGTTTTTAAAACAAATTTTACAGATACAGACTCCCACTACTCCACTGACACAACAAGCAAAAGCACTTGGCTTTTGAAGTCGCACACTGAACGTAGCAAACTCTGACCTCTTGTTGATGACTGGCTGAACGGGGACGCCCAACCCGTCCTCCGGCTAGCTTAGCTATCACTGCCGGCCAGGAACGGTCACTGCCTTCCTCAAACTGAACTCTCAAGAGCGGCACGTTGTAATCCCGGTGACCCTGCAGCCACGGCTGAAGCAAATTTAGACTGCGCTGACACTTACTGTATGTCCGAGATCCTCAATCGCACCTAAGAAATTGTTTAAAGCCAGTGTGGATGTTAAGAAGTTCAAAAAAATTGCAAGTATGTTGAAACATTTATTTGACTACTGTGCTATGGTGCTAGAGACCAGCCT
Organism: Pygoscelis adeliae; assembly: GCF_000699105.1. Lineage (NCBI taxonomy): Eukaryota > Metazoa > Chordata > Aves > Sphenisciformes > Spheniscidae > Pygoscelis > Pygoscelis adeliae. Next base: position 1,101,995 of record NW_008823872.1, on the reverse strand, counting down.
AGGCAAAGCCAGTGTTTCCTTGGTATGACAGTGTTAGCAGCTACTGAGAGTGGGCAAGAAACACTCTTAACGATGCCATTAGCTGTAAGCTGCATTAAAAGGACACCCATAAAATGTGTATCTGTTTATGTTGTGTTCTCTATAACAGAATCGAGTCAGATTAAAAACATCCTATAATGAATAAAATACACCTATAGAAAGAAAAGGACATTGTAGCAATAATTCTTTGGGCATCTAACACATACAGGGAAGGAGAGAAGAGAGAACATAAATAAAAAGGACTACTCACTTGGGCTTTTTTCTTCCGCAAGGTCACAGGCACAGAGGAGTTCAGAATCGATTGAAATGGGTTTCTGCTTAATCCAAAACTTAGTGCTGGCCTTCTGATTAGTAACAGGGTCTATCTCTACCTTGTCTCCAGAAATACCTGAGATGAGAAAGAATAGAGAGCCACAATAGTGATCTGTTTAAGCGATTTCATATCAGCTGTTTGACACACTTTATAAATCTTAAATGGGATGAAAGTATATTGCCCTTTTGGGCTTTCTGAAAGCACAGGAGCTTTCAAAACCAAAAGCAAATGGGTATCAAACTGCATTGATAATCTGCATTTTATCCTCCTGCATAAGCATACCAACAAGAAAGAAATATCACAGAAAAAATTCTTCTCAACACATACAGAGCTCTTCTGGAAGCAGTAGCTACATGAGCTGCAAGATTTATAAAAAGATACTGCTGGTTTTTCAATCACCACTATTATATGTAACGGACACTATCACACGCCGTCCCCGCTCTATCCCCTGTACGGCATACACACTATGCTCTATATGAGAGGACAACACCCATTCGCAGCAGTACAGAAACGCTCTTTGTGTTACCCAGATACTCATAAACAAAGACATCCAGTCCCAGAGATCCTGTGCGTTTTTACACTGCTGGCATTTTAAAGCCAGCTCTAATTAGGCTGCTTTGAAAGCAAGCTGAGGATTTGTGTAGCTCCTGGCACGGGCGCCGGGCCCTGCTTCCCAACACGGGCTTCCCCAGATGGCTGGCGCTTCGCTACTGCTGTGTGTAGGCTGACCTGGATACGGCGCGCTGCCACACGCGAATCCTACAGCAGACCTTTTGTGAGCGAGAGTAGAAAATTCCTCTATCATCCCTCCACACGTTACTCTCGAAGTCGTGCAAGAACAGCCTTTCCAGTGGGACGCTGCCGGGGCAGGCTGAGGGCTAACAGCGTGCTGGAACCCGCCCGGGACGCTCGCTGTAATTTATAGCGGTCTTTATCACAGTATTGCGAAGCAAAGGCCCTGCTACGCCACACTGATGAACAGAAGCTCATTGTTCAGTAGCTGTTGACACGACTGAACAAACTTCCCAGCGTGCTTTTTACATCAAGATGTGTGGAGCCTTAAAAAGAATTACATTTCTTCAGTCATGAGTTATAGGTGAAGCTCATGAGAAAGCGACAAAAGGAAGCAATACAGGAAAAAAGTATTTAAATGTCATTTAACTCTTGTACCTCCGGAAAAACAGCAGAGATAACCTTTTCCCTCTTGAGGGTTTTGACTATGATGCTTTCAAATACATTACGCTTGGCCCGTCTGAAGCACAAGAAAACCTAAAGGAGCTGACGGTAAAACTTTGAAGAGGTGTGACAAAATACAAGTAAGATGCCACACACATAAGGACTCTCCCAAGCCCTCCAAAATTAACTCAGTATTTCTTAAAGTCTGGTCATAGCTGCAGAATTTGCAAGCCGCGTTCATTTGTATTTTATGCAACTCTAAAATCAAAGCGTACAGACAGCGAGGAGCAGACACCCACAGCGGGCTTCCTGCTGCAGTCCTTCCCACTAATGCAAGGTTACCTTCACTTTAACCCTGGCTATTATGATAGGTTATAGTAACGCCACCAACCCTCTCCCCCCTTCTATTAACCCAGGAATGCGCTTTGTCATTAAACATACGTCACATCAGAGAGATCACATTTCAATTAACCATTGTATCAAGAGTCCAATTAACACAAGGACTGCTAGAACTAGGTAATTTGAGCAGGCTGATGCTGTATCTGGAGCCCATTTTGTTTTGTAATTTAATTTTGGACAGATTATTTAAAATCGGCATTGTTATTTCACTGTAATGGTTAATTATTCAAAACGGCATTTTCTGTAGTTTAAGGAAAATATGCGAAGTTGATGGTACAAGTTCTTATTTTCTCGCTGAAAAAAGTCAAGGCAAGTTCTAAAAATAAAGATGCAAATTCTTTGTGTGCGAGGGTTGTTTCCCATCCCTTCCTCTAAAAACGTCACCCCTGAAAATATCCTTAAAAAATTTTCACTATATGGTCCTGCAACTTCAGAATTCACAGTCAGTCAATATTGTTAATGCACCTTGTTAATTTGATAGGATTTGTCAGGTAACTCCACTGGAAAATTATATAAAACTGTTCCAGATGAACAGATGATAGTGACATGAATTAAAGTGATAGAACAATAGTGGAATATAAACCAGAAATGACACCCAAAGTGGCTGTTGATTTATTGCCATCCTGAGTTTGGTTCTGGGCTTCCATGTATATTAGTGCTACAAATCTGGGTCCATTTAGCAGAGAGATGCTCATACATACATCACCAGCTCCTGCTCCAAGCCAAGGTCACTCCCCATTGCATCAATCTTTTCAGCAGAGGCTACTTCACCAAGCATGGATTTTGTAACCATCTCAGATGTAACAGACTTCCTCCTCTTTCATCTTTTTTTTATCATGTAAAATACACTTTAACTTCTATTATTTTTATCTGCAAATTGTTGCTGTATACTTCATCCATTATTTCTGTATCTCGACATCACTGGCTTAAGCTCACACACATCCAAGGAGCACATTGACAAAGAATGTTGTCTTTTTTGTGTTATTGTTCTCACAGTCTGTATGTATTGAAAACTAAAATCAAAACAGTATTATGTATGTGGCTTCTGCAGTCTCTGTCTCACAGCACAAACTAGTCATACTCAAAAACCAAGTAAAAATGCTTCTACTATTTTCTTAATTCATTCATTTTATCAAAAGAAATGTCATCGATGTATTAGTCCAGTAACGCTGTTCTGTTCTTGCTTCCTTTTTTGGGGTCTGCAACTGCCCCCGCCTTTTCTGAAATACTTGTCAGCAGTAATTTTCCAAGACAATATGCTGCTTCTAATTTTGCTAATGTGATGCACAAGCAAATGTGTCTTATTCTTTCACAACGTGATAGAACCTTTGTAAAAATGTTGAGAGTACTACTGTATGTGCATTACACTGTAATATGAGCTAAAACATAAAACCCCAGACCTTAAACTGCTACGGCTAAAGCTTTCCACTGTAATAAAACCATCAGTCAAAAGGTGGTCATCCCTCCCACGGTCATTTACGTATCGCTTTTTACTGTCAAGAAGAACTATGCACAATGTACAGAAGATCAAGCTTACTCCAATATTTTTGGTAAACCTTGCCTCAAATTCAATGATCAGGCCTCAAAACAGCTACAACGTTTCAAAAAGTACCAGTATGCAAGCAGTAATTCACAAACATAGCTCACACTACTGCTACCTGTTCTATGCAACCGAAATAAAACCCAACGCCGAACCTACTCAAATTCAATGACGTGTATGTCTTACAATGTCGGAGCAAACGGCAGGGACTGGAGATGAGCTACGTTGAGTGTTTTCTCCACCACTTCTGGGTTCTGTCACACGTAAACACCCTTCCACGTGAAGCCTGGGAAACTGGGATTCGCCCCCAAAACCACGTGGATATTTTCTGTGCAAGCACTGCACAGCATTTCAGCTAGCCTGACAGCCGATAGGCTCCGGCACAGCTACCAACATCATCGATACTGTCAATAAGGAGCAACGGAATTAGCTTGGATTCTCGGCATCCGCTAGAACTGTCGCTTTGCTATGGCTGTTACATAAAACTGATGGCATAAAAATGCCACACAGAAATGTAGCACGATTGCTATGCCGGTCTTTGCAGCCGGCCATCATTAAACTGACACAGAATAGCTCCCGAATCACAGTTACTGATGAACGATGAAAAAAAATTAGATAACGTTTTTTACATTTCAGGTTGTATGGAGCAGTCTGTCACTCGCAGCAGTTGAACACATTAACACCCGGCAGCCCTAATCCAAATAGCACCTCGATGCTTATTTTACCAGCATTTCCCTTTCAATATCTTCAAAAAATTCATGAGAAAACCCAACCACATACACTTATTTTGACTTTATTTAGAAGTTTTGATGCTGTACATTTGCCCAAACTTTGAATATCTCACTGGGGTTTTCTTTGATTTTTAAAAAGTAATTACATTATAAAAATCACATTATCAGTGTACTGCCATCAAAAATATACAAGTTCACATATTGTTATAAAAGGGAAATTTTATGGTCCTTACACTACTGGACAGGGTCAGCTCCTTCACTGCCTCACAAGTTAAGCCATTTGTTTCATTTAACAGCTATTCTCCCTTAACCATTTATCTTTAGTGATCTGCCATGACCTTTTCAAGTTCTCATTTCTGACACTTTCCAGATACAGTGAGTCAAACTTCACTGGAAGCAAAGTATCACACCCAGATAGTTTGCTCAAAAGCAGAAAACATGCCCAGCGCTGTCCTGCTTCAGCACCAGCATATAAATCCTGCCTTAACAAGACAGTTCAAAATAAACTAAGAAAGCCTCTTCTGTAAAAGTTTTAGACATATACTTTATATGTGCTTAAGGATGGAAGAATGAAGAGACTGTAGTGACAATAATACAGAAACTGCTATAGTGTAAATTTAACAATTCTACTGAATTCTACAGAATAAATGTATTTTGTAAACATCACAGCACTTAATGTTTTACTGCTGAATCATTTCTTTATGGAAGGTATTTGCAGGAATGTCACAGGTCACCTACCAATGCATCATTAATCAAATTTTCACAATTTAAACACAAAGATAAAAAGCCATTCAATCATTTTAAAACAGTAATGGGGCTTTTATAATTCAAGATTCTGTCATCCCTTGGCCTTCAGGTTTTCAAAAGCATTCAGAAAGCTAATAAGGACAATATAAAACCTTTAGAGAATGCTAGTTTTATTTTGTTCCACCTCAAATTTCCACTTGGTCATTAAAATCTTTCAGTCTCAGAAAAGGAAGAACTTAATCATTCCCAATTTTGCACAGCCTCATTTAAAAATAACAAAACAGTTGGCAAGAAGCTTTCCATTAGGAAGCCTAGATTGAAAAAAAGAGATGGGGTCATTAAATAATGGCCTTCTTTCAGAAGAAACATGTGCTAGCTGATTGTGGATAATAAAAATACTGAAGTATTTTCAACTGAAAGCAATTTTTTTTTAACTGCTGAAATGCTAGCAACACTTTCAAGCGATGTGCTCCACGATAAAATAGACCAACATGATAATGACTGCTTTAAAAACGTCTGAGATGGACAATCAACTATTAGAGAGGGCCAAAGGTTTGAACTGTTCCATCTTCCTAAGCGTTATAGTATGGATTGATTTACCTAACTGAACATCAGTGGTGAATCGAAGCCTATGGATCATGCTGACTTTGAAGGACTTGTAATGGTGGCTACTGAGCATGTCCTGAACTGTAGCTATATCGATCTGAGGGTCCTCCTCCGAGACCTCTTCTCCTCTTGAACCTGCAAAACAAGCCAACAATAGTGAACAAGAGGTTTAAAATCCAGCATACGATTCAGCTAGCACGTAAGTACGGCTGTGACGTCTGCAGCTGCAGATGGCTTTTTAAGAAAGAACAGAACGCTCAAGTCCATGTCTCTGGGAGGAGGAAATTCTCACCCTCCATCCAAAGACAAAAATCACAAAATCACTAATTCATTAAGGACATTACGATACACATTTGCGTCCCATGTGAAGAGCAGCACAACATCCCAGCGGCAGATTCTCATGTGACACGAGACATCCCTGGGCCGCAGACATCCACGGGGGGACCTCGTGGGATCCCCGCCAGGACGCCCACAGCCTGTCACCCGGGAAGGAGCCTGGCGAAGGGGGGCCTGTCCCCAGCCAGGGACAGGCAGTATTTTCGGGTGCCGCCCTCGACGTATGCACTAGCACAGTTCTCCCGTGTCTCAGCATCCCCCCACGTGGGATGTGACGCTGGCATCTTGCTGCAGCGCTGGCAACACCTTGGGCACTCTGATCTCAGCCCTGCGGTACCGAAGCTGCGCTTTATTTACTGATTAGTATTCTCATTACTACTGCAGGTACTGGCTTTATAAAAGGTAACATCTCATTAAGCCAAAATGCCAATTACTGAAAAAATATAATGCACTTTAAAGATTTTTTTACATTTTATGACGTTGGATTAACACCAATTGAAACATTACTATAATGCGATATATAATTTTGCACAGAGTAATTTCTATACCAGCTGCTAATAAAGCATCTCAGCTGTAAATGATCATTCAGATGCTGTTAGATAAAGTGGTATAAATATGTTTGAAAACTGATTTAGCTTCTTACAGAAGGTATTGAAGAATGACACGTTTTGTTTAATATCCCAGCTAATGTAGTCCTAAAAGCTGAATCAACTGCCAGTTCAGAGTACTAAATTTGCTGCAGGAGATTAATGAAAACTTTATATTTTGCTGAAATTTTAATAATGGGAAGATGAGATGATGGAATTTTAGTACAGGTCTTAAAGATCCAGCAAAGCAGCCTAAGAACTTGCCAGATTTTTTTGTATTAATTTTGTTCGAGACTTGCACAGTTGGAGCAGCCCCAACACTAACGCCTCCCGCACTGACCTCTCCCTCTGGGGATGTAAATGCCCATCCCGCTCGGGGACCTCAGCTTGCAGGGAAGCTACAGCGAGTTTCCATGTTTGGGCCCCGACGACACGGGGACAGTTTGCCAGGAAAGGCCATGGCTCCCAGGGGAGGAAAACCCTGGCACTTGTCTCAGACACACACTGTTGACGCAGAAGCAGGCTCCCTTTCAACAGGGTAATTTAGAGTTGCAGAAGTACATGCCGTTTGCTTCAGCAAGGGGAATGTTCGGGGTGGTGGCCATAAGCAGGACAAATGTAGGCGAGAGAGAAGAAAAATGCCACCTGAGCACGGAGCATTTTTCCTGCTGGCTGAAAACGTTCCCTTTTCTATCTGTTAATTCAGTAACAAATGTCACTGCTTATGACAAATCTCTTTCATGTCTGTATCAAAGTAAGGTTAGCATTTGCTGTTAAATGAGTCAAAATGCATGTTGAGAGCATAAAGTAGGAGATTTCATATTCAATACTTCACATTTCATAGACCTTAGTCACATAAGCTTTCCACCCTGCCCACCGGAGAGCGGGCGAGAGTGATGCCCACTCCTCGCCGCTCCTAACACAGCCTCCTGACAGGCAACTGGGGACCTTTCTCTGGGGAAGGGGGACAGCAAAGGGTTAAGCTACAAATTGGGCTGTGCCACTCGACTTGAAAGAATTCCAAAAATCAAATGAAACAGTCTACATGTGAATTTATGCAGAGCCATCTTAACATTGCAACCACTCTAGGCTCCAGAATGACAAGATAAATTGTAATGGCTCCTTCAGAGACATTACAATGTATTTTGTCAAAGACCCCTGTGTTAATGTCTCTATACTATGGATTATCATAATGTATCATGTCAAACCCTCATGCTGCAGTACTTCAAAGATACACTGAGATATGTCAAACTTTTTGGTGCACTTAAAAGCATCTTGAAACACTGTGGCATGGCGGTGCCTGAAAGCAAAGCAGGAGGATGGCAGTGGCCCTGCTGCCCTGCTGTCGAGAGCGAACTGGGACCCTCTTCCCCCGACGGAAGCCAGTGAAATGCCCGTTCAGCCCTGACAGCGGCTCCCCGTCACGCAGCCAGCCCCGTCCCCGCAGCACGTGGCCACAACGGGAACCCCCTGCCCGCGGGGAGTCAGGGGCTGGGGACAGACGGGGACACGGCAGGGCAGGGAAGGACCCCCAGAGTCAGTGACACAGCGTGAAGCCAAGCAGCGCAGAGGGGTCACTGCTGGTAGGGGGGGGGAGAGGAACCCTGAGCCCCGTGCACCCCCGTCTGCAGGGAGGTCATTAGTGCTGCCCCTAATGAAGCCCCGCTCTAGGATTCAAAGAGAAGCCGCCTCCCCCGAGCCGTTTCCGGCGGCGGGTTGCGCTGTGCGCTGCCTCCTCCCAACGCGCGGCAGCGTTTTAACGGCGGGTGATCATAGAATCATTAAGGCTGGAAAAGACCTCTAAGATCATCGAGTCCAACTGTCTGTGATGAGACTCTCACCTCTGTGCAACGGGCAGCACTGTATTGATAGCGGGGTTTTAAGCACAGTGTTGTACGTAAAGAAGTGTTAGCACCAACAGACAACCTGAATCGGTAGCGATAAGAAATTCAGAAATAACACAAAGAATGGCAACATATTAACCTCGTCCTCACACCTCCTGCGAAACGTTCTTTAAACACGTCACAAGATCACGACTCACGCGAGGCTCTGCAGGTACTGCTGCCTTTGTGTTCCCAGCCTCCCCGCCCGGCCTCGAACCGCCCCAACCCCACCGTCCATAGTGCATTACCGGCAACGTGGGGACACTACGTGTCGACTTCACACAGCTATTACGAAGCCGAGTCTTCTCAGATTTCACACACCCAAATTAAAAGTATTAGAAAGAAAACTAGCAGCCTGCCAGATCATATCCAGGGGAAAAAGCTGTCACTGTAACTAAAAACGCGAGTGCCTTGTCAGTGTCTAAACTGCAGGAGCATTAACTGCCGCAGCCGGAGCAGCCGAACAGTGGGATTTTGCTCTGGAAGCCTTTCAGATCCTCCGCGTATCACTAACCTCTGCCGACTTTGTTTTATGAAGCTTCGTGAATGGATTCAGGTTTACAGAATTTCTACAGTTGCTGCTCTTGGGAGAGCAGCCAGGAACTCCACCATCAAAACAGATCATCTGTCTAAAGATGGCAAGACACGCGGACCCCTGAGGGCGCATTGGATAATAGCAGTAATATCAGTAACAACAGAGAGAAATGCCCTGCAGGGAAAAACCTGACTGCAGAACTTGGCATATTGCTCTTACCCTGCAGCTCTGCGAGGATGTCTGCGAGACTGCCGGTGTTCAGCAGCGGAGGGAAGAGCCATCTCCATCAGCTGATTGGGGGAAAAATCATAAAAATATTTTCCACATGCAAGCAGCTGTGAATAAACCTGTCAAATATTTACAGGCCTGTCAGGGTATTTGTAATGGAGATCACAGTGTGGCTTTTGAATGTAAAAGCTTCTGCTTGGGAAGACAATCAAGTAAAGTGGATGCTCCAAGTCTATTATTTAGCCCAAGAGCCGACCCGACCCAGCAATACGGCTCTGCTGGCAGAGAGACCGCTCCGTCCCGGGAGGAACAGATTCCTATTCCAGAAACAAACGCCTTCACATAATGACATGGAGACTCAGTTTACAATGACCTCTGTATTTTTTCCTTATAGTCTACCTAATTAAGATTTACTTTGTGAAAGAAAAAGTGAAAAAAGCAGAAGTCAGGTGTGAGATAAACAAGGCACAAGATAAAAACCTGCATGAAGTGCGAAGCACAGCTACAAGGGAGGCATTTCCCTTAGCCCAGGACAGGGGTTTAATTATTGGTGAAGTAGGGTAGGAAAATCCATGAACGGAGCAGGAAAAGAACGGCTGGGAGGAAGCCCGTGCTTCTGTCCCACCATCCCCAAGCCAGGGACGGAGCAACGCGTGGCACAGCTAAACAGGGAGTCTCTTGGTTTTCCGGCATCCCGGCACTGCCACATCTGGTGCCAATCCTTCCACCCTACCTTCGGAGTGCGTGCGCGGCGGCAGAATGAGGTTGGTGCTCGACACAGGGCTCAGGCCGGCAGCGTGGGAGCTGCCTGCAGGGGCAGAGCAGCCAGTGTCTGCTGCCCGCACAGCCAGCCGGCACGCCCTGCACCGGCAGCCACGGCTTCGGCGCTACGCTGGGCACTACCGGGACAACTTGAGACCAACTTCCCACCGCCTTTTACAAGCTCTACTCATTACAATTGCTTGTACTCAGCAGCAACTACAGGCACCCTGGCAGTGCTGCGCTCAGGGCCGTGCATACACTGTGCAGGTTGCCCCACGCTGCTGAACTTTGAGCGCAATGTAGGTTACAATTAAGTTAGGTCCGGTTCAGTGGAGAGCACAGGCAGTCTGTGTTTGCAGACTCCATCCCCTGGACAGAACCGCAGACACTGCACAGCTGACGATGTTGTCACAGAAATGATGTTTTTAAATCCCTAAAACCAAAGTCACCGTGTGAGAACACATGGTGCTGGACGGAGGGAGATCTCATACAGAAGTGTACACATTCCATGCAGCTACGTGTCTTTTTTCTTTATCCATCTGATTCTTATCAACTCTCCTGTCTCGGTCCTCATCAGAGGAGGGACTCCGACTCCGACAGCCAGTCGGACTGCTCTCCATCTCTGCTCAGATTGCTTGTGCAGCAAAACCGTACAAACCATTACAGCCTCCTACTTTCAAAATAAGCGGAGTGGTGTTTCCTGCCCACAGAAGCTGAATAAAAAGCAGAAATGGTATCAAGGGCTACACACTGCCACGCTTTAAGACAACCACTGTGGTGAAGCACTACGGTGTTTCAGAAGTCACAGTCATGGCACTAGTTTGCAGTCTCTACATTTGATGGTCATGCAGAAAATTGACATATTTCCCAGTCTGGAAACAACTGCTGAAGATCTTTACTCTCTTGTTGGGGTTTTTTTGCTTTGTTTCTTTCTTTTTTTTTTTCCTTTAACCAGGTTCAGTATAGAAGTAGTATTTTTGTTCAACTACTTGAACTACTGTGAAATAGAGTTATATTTGTAGCTCAGTCCAATTTCCTCATAGAAAATCCTGATTTTCAGATGAGACAAACAGTAATGAAACAACAGGCACTGGAAGCACAAGTCTGAAAATAAGTCAGAAGCTGAAACAAGGAGCCTTATCCAAAAGGGACTCCTGTAAGCACTAGAGGACATATAAAAATGACACATTAGTAATATCAGAATATTGAAATGCCTTATGTAGCCTATTCAGGAGCAAGTGAACCTGTATTTCCTCAATAAAACAACAAAATATAAAGTTAACTGCATTGCAAAAATGTCCCTTATTACTTTAATGTACTAGTATATTGCTTAATGAAAGTTCTTAATTGTAATACAATTAATTACATACACAGAGTCCCCAATTACATTTTCCAATAAGACATTGGCTTTGGTACAGGTCTAAAGGCACTAAACCAATTTTAATATATTAAGACCAATTTCCCTTGAATACTAATTACTATCTAATGATAAAATGAGAAAGAGGAACTTTCCAGAAGTAAGATGGTAAGAATAAAACTAAATTAGCCATGAATAGTTTGCTACTACACATAAAAGCATTTCACATTACAAAGTGCAGGCTTTTAGTTTAGAGATAAATCTTAGTGTGAGTTAAAAAGTTCTGCATACTGGAAACAGTTTATTAGTTTGAATGCTATTAGTAAATGTTGGGTAGATAGGGGTTTTCTCCATACATATTTCTTAATAATGGAAAGTTATCTGTTTCATTTAATACTCTGAAATATAAACTTTCTATTTGCCCAAAGGAAACTGGCATCTATTTTACTAGCAGATGTTTGGCATCGTACATATATATATTTATAAATGAATATGAGACTATGAAGAGTACATTTAAAAATAATAGCTGTTATAACAGAGTTTTTCCTGACTGGCATATCTAAGCTGAAAATATTTTAAATAAAAACAAAATGCACAAAATGAGTATTTCATTTTGATGCTAGGATTTTCAAGCGATTATTTTATTAATAGTGCAAAACTGTCAATATTTCTATTCTAATGCCATGTGAAAAGATAGCTCCTTAAGCACTACAAAATCCAATTTCTTACTGTGTATTGGGGGAACCAGGCTGTGTACAATGCATGAATTATGACTGATCTTATATACTGCATTGTCCTTGAACATCTACGCGTGTAGAGAGTTAACTGCATGGGTATTTCATATATCCCCGAGCAGGGACAATGGAAGATCACTTTAAATTCACCCACATTTTGGGGGAGAAACTATAAGGAGTTGCTTATGACTATAACTAGAAGCTTTCTCCTGCATCCCTTATTTGAGTTTGGTATCATTTCAGAAAACATTCAGTAATAGCACAGCAGAAGAGAGACAGAATTCATGTAAGCATTTATTATTTTGCCTAGATTACTGTCAGCCTTGAACAAACTAAAACAGTGACTTGCTCTTGAACTCTACAGAGTCAAAGAGTCTGTTTTGCCTTCGCTTTTCCATGTTCCAAGCGCTGGCTGACAAACACAAGACCCATGAATGGGACAAAAAGCCACCACCTACCGATGTGATGCCATTGCAGCAGGGGAGGATGGCAGCTGCAGCAGCACCAGGAGCACGGGGAGCTCCGGGAGAGCCCTCGGGGTCCAGCCCAGGGCATTCCCCATTACGGGGAAATCACCGTCCTAGCAGGGGCTCCAGGTCACGCTCTTAGATGGGCACTGTCGATTCGCTTAACGAGGGCCAGGAGAGCTCAAGAATTCAGAGTACTTTTCACTCGACAGCCTCAGGAATCTATCCTACACCTTTCCACGTTCTGTTCTGCCGAGGAGCTTGTGTTTGTGTCCCCTCGCCTAGGAGGGATGAGGAGCAGTCGCTGCACAAGGACTCCAAGGAAAGGGAAAAGTGTTCCCTCAACATTACGACTGACATTTATTTTGAGACAAGGTCTCTGAGGCTCTCCTGGAGCATTTGCTACTGATGCAGAGTAGACAGAATAATACCTCCTGCTAAACCACTTACAAACTTACGACAGATGTACTATTAAAGTAATGGTGCAACCTGAACCTAGTCACTCATGAGTAGTATAGCTATGAGCCACAGCGTGGATTCCTCCACAGATGATGAAAATACGTTAAAAATGCAGTATATACAATATACTTTTAATTACAGAGCCTGGATTAAAAAAATGCTATTTTTAATCAAAATGTGCAAAACCTATGAAAATATGACTAGTATGCATCTTTTCATAGAATAAAAATCAATACAAAAATAATAGCCGGGATGCAGACGTCAGGAAATTCTGGCTTGTGGAAGAGTGCAACTTGATTAGCGAGGTTACAACTGCTCCATTTCCTCATGCACAGCACCCCGCTACCTTCTGCCGCATTCTCTCCTACAGTTTCTTAGAACCATTTTATGAAGAAATAAACCAGGAGCATCAAGAATATTTTGGGAGCAAGTCCCACTCTACAGAGAACAGCAGCCAGAACTGTGAGTGCTTCATCTCAGCTCCAGCACTGACGTACCACCAGAGAGCTCGTGGCAGCTCGTCTCACCTCTGCTACTCCTCAAATAGGAGCAGAGTCTACTACTTGCCACTGGAATTAGGAGGTACTTCGGGGATGCTCTGCTGTCGTTCTAGGATAAAATACGAAATGCTATAGACAAAAAGCAAAAACGGAAAGGTCTGATCTTTGTAAAGAAAGAAACAAACTCTTCTACTACTTGAAACAGGCTCTTACTGTGATTGTTTGCAGCAAACACTCTGAGCATGGTCTTGGCTGAGAGCATGAAGGCTACTGGCTTCCTCATTGGTACAATCAACATTTTTACAGCTAAATTAAAATGGAATGAAAAAAACCCCAAAACTGAGAGCATGACTGTTGGAAAGCATGAAGGATGGGCCAAAATGCGGCTTCGGCCAAATGCAAATCAATATTACATGTGGTTTGTTTTTTTTTTTTTCTTTTTTTTTTAAGTTTCATATAATTCCTTGTAAAGAAATAAATCAGGAAATAATATTAGGACCATTAAACCAGTAACAGAATAAAAATATTTGAGCATAGCTGGAGAGAAGATTATTTGTCTAGCACTTCAAAAATCATCAAACTGCTCTAGTTATATCTGCATGGTTAATTTCTTTAAATTCTATCAGAAAAACAACAGTGCCTCTAACAGCCGTATTGACATGGCAAAATACACTGCAGACCGATCACTAAGCAATGCCTGCAACAGAAAAAGTTTCATATTTCCAGTGTTTTTCAGGGTTGGTCATAACTTTACAGAGCAGAGTTTAACAGAAAAAGATTAATCATGAAGTGATAAACAGGATGCAGACTATTTACTAGAAGGTATGAAATCCATCATTTCCCTCTGGAATATTGTTTTGGCACAACTGAGAAGTGCCTCAGGAAAGAGAGTCTCGTCAAAACTTACTTGCCCAGACAGTACAGCTTGTATTCCAAAATACATAACTTATGTGAGTTTAAGCAATTTACAAGAGCAAAAGTGAAAAGGGGAAACATACTGTTCTCCCGGACAAGGCAGAATTCCAAAGTGCTCTGGCTCTCCAAGGTACAGTCTAAATCTACTGGGACATTAGGTTCACTCTGCTTCTCCAGCCGATACTGAGGACCTGAAACATAAAGTAACTTGTAAAATCATCTGTTTTCTAACAAAGTGATGGCTTATCACGTTCAACTAACATGAGATTACTCGTAGCCTAGAAATAAGGCAGGTAGATGTTTACGTTTCAAGCTCTTTGCCAAAGGGAAGGGCCCTATCATAAAAAGGCGGAGGACGGTGTGCAAGGAAACAACATATTCCAGTCATCTTCAGCTGTCTAACAACACTACCTGGCAAACTCCCGTCCAACATTTCTGTATCATTCCTACACCAGAGGAGCCTGCATTAAACACCCTGCCCATGCTGCAAGACAGAGGTATTGTAAGAAATATCTACTCAGACCTTGGTGTATATCTATGTTGTATTATTTCGGCATCTTTCCTGATGTGAAAAAGCACAATGTGTTTGCTCCGCTTTGCTCTGCCCTCTCTGTGGCTCTTTATAGACTGAAGACAGGCTGCTGTAAACATTACCCCGGCTGCTGTTTGCTGGGGGATGGAGCCCCGGCCCGCGCTGCCCGGGGCTGCAGCACACCTCAGTCCAGCCCCACGAGCCACAGCCGGCCCAGGCAGGAGCTACCCTGCATACCCAAGCACATTGCTCTTCCAGCTTGGGATTAAAGCCTGCTTCTTGAGCGCAGGCTCAAGCAAACGTACACTCACACCCTCTGCAGGTGTGGAAAGCCAAGAAAAGCCTGGCTGCACAGGTAAAGCTGTCGCAGCCTCGGCAGCGTCTGCACAGAGGACTGAGAAATATCCGGGAAGGAAAGCAGCCCTTCTTTTATGAATTGCGTTTTGTCATGAAAATCAGCTCCATGACACCCGATTTAGCTATTCCTACCTCTGCCAAGGGTGCATTTCTCAAAAGGCTGCACTTCTGAAGCGCAGGGTGAGGATTTCCTTACACATCAGCAGCGATCGGCACTGCTTTCCAGGTTGACATGAGACAACGTGCCGGGTGGAGTTTGGCATCACCCAGCAGCCCAGCGGCTGCAAGGAGCAGATCCAGAGATCTGTACACTGCTAACATTGAACTGCATCAAACGTAAGCATGTACAGATGCTATTGCTTCAAATGAATTATTTTCATATACATTGCATTTAACTGTAGATCTTCAAGATTCAGGTGCCAACTTCCTTCTTCTCAAACCAAATCACCGCAAGAAAGATGATCTACTTAAAAAAACTGTTTTCCAACTACAGAAAATGTATTTAAAAATTGTTTTTACAAAAATTAGGCCACTTTTAAAAAAAAAAATTCTTTTAGTTGAATGGATCCTTAAACTATATGCCTTAACTGGAATAAAAAAAGAACACACTAATACAATTCCAGGTGAAACCCCTGTAAATCAGCTCCAGGCCTGCTGTCCGAACAGCAGGATGAGAGGTGTGACTCGGTTAAGCCAAACTCCACGTGGGACCCCAGGCAGAAGAAAAGCCACTTCCAAAGGTGGGAGCTGGTGGCGGCAGATGCGCTCCCGTCCTCGCTGCACCCCCAAGCAGCGCAGGTGGATCTCCCATTCTCTCACACCCGAGAGCTGAAGTGCACACAAAGTCCTCAGCTGCGTAATTTCTGTATAATCTGGTAAAATAACGCTAAACAGATACCTGAAAAAAAATTTAAGTGATGCAAAGCACCTTTAACCAGGTCTTAATGTAACAAAAAAACTAGAACTGAAATAACGAAATCTATTCCCTCTTTATCAGTACTTAAAATATTTCTGAGTGTTTCCTGACTTTGAGTTATGATAGCATACGATGAAATATTTAAAACATACAAAAAAATTAAGTATTTTAGCCTCAGATGGCATGCCTAAGAAATGGAATTTGTTAGCCAATTAATTTTAAATTTACTACAGCAGAATTTCAATTACGGCTTCTCATTTCGTCTCCCCAGAAGCCATGTGAAGCGCTCACCACACGGCCCGAGCACGTTCTGCTCCCGAAGTGGAACATTATTTCTCCGTAAAATGGAGCCCCCTTATTCCCGGTGACTCTCAGAGCAGATACAGAGCCAGGCTATTTGCAGGCCACAGGAGGAAAGCACAAGTGCTCCCTCCCTGCCCAGCGCAATCAGCAACTGCACATGTAGCTGGTCGAAGCATTTACAGAACAAACCGCACTCAAGAAACAGCAGAGACATCTCATACGATCACAAACAACACAAAGGCAAATACATACAGCACCATCGTTTCTCCTCTCCCAGCTACTGGAAATGTGATTAAAAATTTAAAATAAATTAAATAAACAGAGGTCTGGCTTGTTAGGCAGAAGCAAAACGTACTGAATTGAAACAAGTATCAAAGTGGTAAATCAATTTGTATTTAAAGACTGGTGTAGGTTTAAAAACAGAATCAGTGAGGGCAAAACCTGCTTGCTTTGTCCGTTTGTAAGAAGTACCTTCCAGAGGTTCCCAAACTACATCCAAATGCTGAACGGTACCCAGCAATGGCAAAGCCAGCAGAACTGTTGGTTCCCATCTGAGTGTCTGTGTTCTTGATGCCTGGTACCAAATCCCTAGCTCCAAGTGCTCCTGCCACAGACGGTGCCTCGTGCCTCCACCTGAGCCGCAGCCCACGATCACCGGGATCTGCTGATGCCAGCGTCCATCGCCGCGTCCCAGCTCCCTGCTTCTTCATTACAGCCTCTCTCCCACTCCCACCCCAAAAACATTTAAAATGAGAGCAGAGGAAGAAGAGAAATTAGCCCCTCTTGGAACTATTAATGGTCGGGCAGGGCCCCCTGAGCGCGGGGTGGTGACAGCCCCTGCTCTGCTCCCAGCCCCAGCCTCACCCGGGCCCTCCACAGGCGTCCCCTTGGGTGGACGCACCCAGAACACGTGTGTGATGAGCCAAGCAGACTCATTCCATAAAACGCACTTTTAAGTACTATACCTTCACCTATCCCACTAAATCATTTCTATTTATACAGTTGTCTTTCATACGCTCAGTGCTGCGCGAGAGCTGCTGCAGGGACTGGCACTGAACCACACGCTGCGCTCTCCAGCAGAGAGAGATGGACTCGCCCCTGTGTTTCTGAGACAGCGGGATGGGGCAAAAGGACAGACATCAACGCTACCAAAGCCTTAAAATTATCAGGGAATCGTATGCACACGACGACAAGGGGACAAGGTTAAAAGCAGGAGCTTGGCAGTGGTTTACCGTCCCTCCATGTGGATCCGATTCCACCAGCTGGATCCACTCAAAAGAAGAACATCACCCATCTCAGAAACAATCCTCACGCTGCTGAACAAGCTTCCCACCATCCAGCGGAGAGCCGTCGGCAATCATAACCTTCAATACCGCCATGCCAATGTCAAAAGAGGATTTTTATCTGGAGCAACTTGAGAATTCTGTGATCACGTAAATTGTTTTATCCAGTTTGTGTTAAGACTGTATTAACTGTCTGCTAATAAAGCAATGAAACAGAGCTACAGACCAGAAACTGAGGCAATCTTCCATGTGAATAACTCCTTTAAAACAGAAAATACTAAGAAATTAATAAAAAAAGTCTAAATGGATTTTTAGACAGTATCTACTCTTAAATAATGTGTTTTAAATATCTGTACACATTTACATGACCCCTACTTCACAACAGATGAAAAATGTAAGGCTGATTCTGTGGAGGAGTTTTACTACCAGACTTCTCTCACAAGTTCAAATGATGTCATTGCAGTAGAAATATTAGGTAATTTAATGGTCTCCTAACAGAATACTGCTCTGGGAATTTCAACAAAATTTCAAGTGGTTATACCAAAGCTGGATTTTATGGATTTCTGTAATCTGATGCAAATGTTCCGCGCAGTTGTAAAATAAACCTTTAAAAATCCTGGCACGGAGCGGTCCTGGCCTGCGACCCAAGCAGAGCTCCCCCGCTGACGGCAGGGACCGCAGCTCCGGCACGTCCCGCACCCAGCGGCACTGGGCTGGGGCTGCAGCCCAGGGCTCTCACACAGCGCTGCTCGCAGGAGCAAGGGGGGAGCGTAAATCATGTGTATTATGTTCCACCACCAAGCTGGGAGCAAGTACGTTAAAATGGAAGTTACCAGGGCAAAATACCCAGAAGACAAAGCTAATGAATACAAACTCCTCTTCTAGTTCTGTAATTTTGTCACAAATACTTGGAAAGAGAGAAACTGTTGCTGGGTTAAAGCAAGCAGGGCTGGAGAAACAAGTGTTCGTGTGTCTGGAGAGGAAGGAGGGAACCAAGGCAGCAGTCTGAAAGGAGCCACAAAATGGTGAAAGAGAATTGGCTATATCTTCAAGCAAAATCTTTTTGTTCAAAAACTAGCAGAGATTTGTTTGGGGCCCCAGAGGTCCCCCAGCCCCCAGGGAGGGCGTGAGAGCCGGGCCCCTTCTCCACCAGATCTGGTGGCCTGAGGCATTGGGTCTTCTCCATTCTTGGGCCATGCTACTGGTGAAGCATCCTGCATACAGGACGCTAAACCACACTGCAAATACTACCAGTAACAGCAATTTTTCCCTTCTAGAGTTGTTTGGGTGTACTGACAGACCAGCAGCTGTGGAGGAACAGGGCTAACGTCGACAGACTCTGCACCCCTGGAGCCGGGCGCTCACACGCCTCACCTGCGGAGCTGATCCTCCATAACACACATCCCTTCTGCTAAAATCCCCATTTAACCATCCACACCATGGTTTCTGCCTACAGATATCCATTGTACTTCGTTATTTCAAGACACCCCTTTACACAGAGGATGGTTTATCAGGAATTGAAAACAAACAAGGAAACAACCCCCAATATTTACATCCACAGCTTTCCTAGGGCACAATACAGAGATGCCCCAGGAAGAATCCCACCGCATAATCAAATTAAGCAGCTCTCTTACCAAAGGCGAATGGCCATCCGCATAACAACAAACCAATTCTGTTGCCATTTAAGCTGCAAAACCTTCAGAATGGGGTTTTGAAAGCATGGCCCATCAGTTCTAATTTTTAAAACTTATCCTTTCAGTCAAGACTAGAAAAAGGCCCATTCCAACTTTTATCTTCACTACAAAGTGCTGTTATCTTGGGCTGATGTCAGGAGCTCTATCTCTCTTTCTGCTGACAAGCAGAGACGAGAGAGATAAGATTGGGAACGAATCTCACTTCTCTGAGTAAATAAATAATCAATACTCATCTAAATGTAAATGAGAAAGTATCCCCCTCTGATAACAGGGCTCTTATCAAACAGCCAATTTTCTACAGACATTTGGCCTCAACCAAATCACCATCATTCAGCCCCAGCCTAATGGCTAAAAATCGTAACTAAATTGAACCGATCACCAGAGATCAACTAAGTTCAGCCATGACTACTACAGGTTCAAATGTTTGGAATGCAATTTTTCCCCCATTAACTTTCAATAGCAATGAAGAATACCACTGTCAGGGGTTGAATCTGCACAATAAACAAACATTAACACCTAAAAAGAGAATGAGGCTTTAAACAAAACCCCAAACAAAACCCATCTCCATCTCTATATCCAAACTAGTTAATAGGGTAAAATGAGGATTATAGAAAGACCTCAATATTTAATGTTTGCCTTGTCAAACCTAAACTAAAAAGACCAGTATAAACAAAAAACCCCAGATGGTTTAAAACTGAACCTATATTTTAGTGTTAGTCTCTGCAACAAAACACATCGCTACGTCCTATTTATCCTTTATCTTTACCTCCCTCTCAAGAGCTCCTATAATTCTCACAAAAGCCCCAGTTCCAGCTATGCTCTTTGTCAGCTGTTTCTGCTCCCTTTATGGTCCATGCATTTGTTCAAAACACTTTTGAATTTCTGATTTCCATAACATTGACTTCCAGAATTTACTGCACTGTGTGAGAAAAACAATTTCCTTTTGTTTCAAGAAGCCATTGCCAACCCACTGCTTTTGGGGCGTGCAGTTCTTGTCTTATGAACGACTGTGATAAAACCCTCCCAATTTACCGTCTCTACCACATGCACTTCATAGACTTCTCTGGTACCCAGTCATGTCTTTTCCAAACTAGAAAAGATCTTCTCTACTTAGCATCTACTCCTCATTTCACGTCTGATCCATTTTTGCACTCATCCATTTCTGTATCTTTTTACTTCTATATTATCCTTTTTGAGATAAAATATAACAACTAAGATGTGGGCACATCATGATTTATGGACTGGCATAGTAATGCTTTCTGTTTTGTTCTCTACTCCTTTCCTAATTTCTGATGTTCAATTTGTCTTTCTGACTGCTCCTAAGCACTGGGCTGAAGTGTTCAGAGAACTACCCACGACGATTCCAGGATACTTTTCTTGACTGATGGAAGGTAATTAGAGCCCATCATTGTATACATATAGTTACGGTTGCTTTTCACCATGTATATTATTTTGCACTCATTGACACTGAATTCCCTCTCTCATTTTATTGTCCTGTCACTCAGCATTGTGAGATACCTCTGCAGTGCCTCACAGGCAGCTTTTATTTGCACTATTCTTACTTCTTTTGTATCAACAGCACATTTTGTCACATCAGCATTCACATCCTTTTCCATGCCCCACATTACTGGAACAATGCAGGTTCTACCAGTTCCACTGGAACTCCACCAGTAACCTAGTTACTAATAATGGAGGGCCATTATTCCTATTCTTTGTTTCCTGTCTTTTAATCAATTACTAATCCATGTGAGGATCCTCCTTCTCATCCTGTGACAGCTTAATTGCTTTATGAGCCTTTGTCAAATCTTTTTTGGAAACCTAAGCATGCTATGTAAAACACATCATCCTTATTCAGATGGTCTCCGACTTCCTCAAAGACTGCTCACCGGTTTCTGAGGCACAACCTGCTCTACAAAAGCTATGCCGATTTTTTCCTCAGTATAGTGCATTTGTCCATATGTCATCTATTAATTCTGCTCTTTGCTACGATTTAATTTTACGGTTTTGCAGTTTGCCTGGTAAGGAAGCCATGGTATACTGGCTTTCAATGAACAGGGGTCATACTTGCCACCATCCACACCCAAGAGAGAAACAGATATGAGCAACATATTATACATCATATTTAACAGCACAGCACCTTCCTATCTGACCTCTTCCAAATCTCCCAGTGACTACTGTCTGCTCATGGTGGTTTGTTACTCTTCGTGGATTAATTTTAAAACTTACTCTCCTGGCACAGCTCCTCAGACAACTCTCTACAGAAACACTCTGGCGCAAGAACATCTTCAGCCTCCAAACGCAAGATCTGCTGAGGCCCGCAGCAGAAAGGGATATGCATGCTGCCGTATTTCAGCAGAATAGTAAAACTCGTCTGCTTTTACAGCAGATGAAGACCTGTCCCCGGTGGGCCAGCAAACACTATGCCAGGAGCTATGAGGCTGCCTGAACATCCATGGTGCTGAAGGACATGATATTTTGGCCCGTCACCCAAAACAACGGCAGAAGTTTTCACAGTGCTGCAGGAGGATTTCCACGTCTCTGCATGGCCAGTCCCTGTCCCTGTCCCCATCCCTTTGCTCACACACCCGTGACACCCAGCGTCTCTCCCTTCCTCCCTCGTCTGCGTCTCCCACACAGCCTGGGCTGCACTCGCACATGAGAGCTGGCGTCGCTGCACGGGGACGAGCAGTGCAGGTGCAGCGTGGTGCGGTGATGGAGGATGCATCCACACCAACTTGCGCTAACTGGGAGGAAAGCGCGGGAGCACGCTGCCGCCGCAGTACCGCCAGGCACGCAGGACCTCGACTGCTCCTGTGTGTATGGCTGTAATTCCAAAATAACACAGGAAAAATCAGAAATTTAAAGACAGTTAGGCAGTCATCGCCTAATAGCCAAGGCGGTAGATGCCAGGCAGACAGCAAATAAGCAAAAGTGAACATGTGCTGTGTTTCAGGCTCTGTCCACGTACAGAAGTAAGACAGGAAAGCAGTCAAAAGAAAGGAGTTGATAAACATTTAATGTTGATGTCTGTGGTACTTTCCTATTTCAAGTTTCTCCTTTCACAAGGATACATGATTTATTGCTTCACTGCTCTAACCCTAGGTTTTGAAAGTGTGATTTCTTTTGAGTGTAAACTGTATTTACATTTATTTTTTTGTTATCACTTTTTTATTATTGCTATAGAAAATATTTGCTGGAAATATGTTGCAGCTATTACAAGGTCATAAAAAAAGAGGAGGTTTATGTATTTCTATCATTCCAAATAGTGTGTCAGAAAGTATCAGTTGCGCTAAGCGTAAGACTGCTGGATTCCAGCTTTCCCTCTGCCAGCACATGGGCAGCATATGGAGAATTAAAATAGCTCAATGCGGATGCTCCTTGGGTGCTGGCTGGGAGCAGGCAAACCGAGGCACCGCATCGTCCTCGGGAGGTCCTCCCTCAGGCACCGTCTGCCTCTGGAGAGGCGCGGGTGAAGACCACCCTTCCCATCAATGCCGGACACTGACCCTGGGCTAGAAGATGAATACTGGGCAAGGACTATAACAAAAGAGGACTGAAGAAGGAGAGGGATCGATACACTGCAGAGAGCACAGAAACTGGGAACAGAGAGAGGTCTCAGGCCTCCTTCTGTAGAATTTTTCTTAGAACATGACAGAAGGGGCAAGGATTCCATTGTGTGCTTGGCAATGACAATAAAACAACAGAAAATATGTAAACAGTTTGAGAGGAAATAGCTGTAAAGCCAGAATGTTTACATCTCAAATCCTGCTGCTATGAGGACATCTTAAATCTGTTTATCCGTTAAAAATCCCCAAAGCCCCTCAACACCTCTGAAGTGGAATAAAGATTTTATCATTACAAATGCAAATATTGGTTAATAAATAAAGATATTTAAATAGTGAAAACAAACTTTTAACATTATGCACAAGCATGAGACTTTTTTTTTAGTTCAATCTGTTTTTTCTTAACTTGCACTGTTGTGACATTACTGAATTTTACATACAGTTATCTGCTGCTCTCCGCAGAAATACAGATGGTTTTTGTAGAAATACACAGTCATTTATATGAAACAATTGTAAAATAGTTTATGGAAACCAGTGGTGTAATGCATTCAAATAAATGCCAGGACCGGCTGATGGAGAGCCAAGGTGTTAAATCACACTGCTTAAGAATTCAGCTGTGGGAAACAGATAGTAAATCCAGAGTGACAGAATTTCCAGTGATGGCAAAGGTTTCTGACATCTAGTCCAGTACACAAAAACTACAGCAGTTCAAACCCATTTTACTTAACACTACCTTGACAGCCAGCGAAATTAAAGAATTTAGTCAAAAGCCCCTTAAAAAGAAACAAACACTTCATTTATGTATTGCTTTTTTGTGGAATAGAAAACATGCAGCATAACTAGCATCAAACCAGTCTTTGCAGAACATTAACGGAACTGCTTTATTTAATTGCTACTACAGACTTTTATTCTTTTTGCATTAGCAATGTATAGCTCTAAATAAAGCTGAAAGGAGAAACAAATCATCACGTTTGAGCTGTAATGTAATGTACCTATGGCAGAAATACAACATACAGATTTTTAATTTTAATCACAAATTTAGGAGACAACGTCAGGGCAAGCAGCTGTATGGGTTACAGCTAACACACCCTAAGTTCCTTCCACAGTCTGCTACCTAGAAGACGGCACCAATGTGAACATCCTGCAATCCAAGCTCAGATGGTTATTTGTGATGCAGATCAACGCGAGGTCTCTACCTTACTGACTTGGATTATAAAGTGAGAAAGGTGCTCTGCCCTGGTTACAGACGTGTAAGTAATAGTATTGCAGCAAGGGGCAATACAACCACCCGGACGGGTGGATTTCAGGCTTCACAAAAAACTAGCAGGAAGGAGATGGTCCCGTGAATGTACCTGGTGTATCAGTAGTACCTTCTTTCATCAGAGTGGATAAAATAAACAAAGAAGTCTCTGTCATCCAAACACTGAACCGCAGAATTTAAAATGTCACGTAAATTACGGCTTTATTACCAATCCAGAAGAACCAATAAATGTATGATTTCAATACCAACAGCTCTAAAATAGACTCAGTTCAATATTTCACTTTCATTTCAGAGGCCAGACATGAAAAATTTTCCTCAGCCATTTGGGCTGATGTCCAGAATCCCATCAGCCCAAACACACAGAACTAATGAGCTATTTCTATTCTGACAAACTATTCACAAACTTTATTCCCGATGAGCCGTTCCACGTACACCAACATCCCCGTCCCCCCGTCACATCAGTGCCTGCTCAGCATCAGCAGGCTGGTGAGAAAGGGCTTCCTGAAATAAATTATTACCGCTGCAAAACAGAGATGGAGTTTGTAGGCAGAAGGAAATCATTTCAAGCAGCTTCCATCACACCCTCTCCAGCACAGAGGGGCTCACCCTGCACAACACCAATCCTGCCGAGGAAAATCTGCTGCAAAAATAACAAGCCAGC
>NW_008823872.1:1074396-1076769 GCF_000699105.1 Pygoscelis adeliae | reverse complement strand
TGCTGAGGAAACCCTGCTGCAAAAATAGCAAGCCAGCAATCCTTCCTCGTTCCCTAACACACATCATGGCAGAGAGCAAGCGAGCGTCAGACCCAAACACAGCTCCGGGAATGTGGGGGCAGAGGCTGCTGAGCGGGAGGGGTGAGGAAAGCCACAGCCCGGCAGAAGCGAGCTCCTCTGAGAAGCAGCCGCAGGACCGGACAGCCAGCTCCTTACCGCTCCTGCACGGGACCGGCAGAACGGGGAGAAAGCCGGGACAACTAGGGGCTATACGTTTCACTTACACCTCTTCTACTACATCGCCTCTTTAGTGAAAGGGGGGCAGCAAGCAGGAGAGTCTTGACCAAGGATCTACAATATTGATGTTCTAATCCTGCTAATATAAACAGCTTAATGCAAGGAAAACCAGGATTTCTGAAGTATTTCCAGGTAAAGCCATTCATCACTGGGGGCACAAGACGCTGCAGGGATGCTATAATTATCCAAAACAAAGCACTGAAAGCCAAAGAAACTCAAAACTACCATTAAGCAGAAAAGCACGCACGTAAACACCAAGGAAATACAGATTAATTGGCTTTTCACTGTCACAGATGCTGGGGCTTACATCTCTTTAAGAGTCAGAGCAAACATATGCATCGCCTACTCTAACATATTTGCTTTTAAATTTAAACTCCTCAGTTACCATCATTCAATGACAGTATCAAACTTTAATGACAGTTTATTCTAATTGTGGTTCATTTCTTAAAAATGCCTTAATCACAGGGCTGTGGTTTTACATAGTTTCTTTTATCTTCCTAATTCCCCTTTTTTATATATATATAAATACATATACATATGTAATAAAAATACCACACACCCCCCTTTCCAGCCATTTCTTTTTGTCCCATTCCCCCGCCTACAAGGTGGGGATGAGGAAGCAAAACCCAGGTGAGATCTACAGCTCCTCCAGCAGCAAGAGCAGCCCAGGAGCAGGATTCTCCGTTTCCAGCCGCCCCGGCCCCGACGCTGACGCCGCGGTGCCAGCCAGCCGTGCAGCATGCTGGCCTGTGTCAGGAAGGAGTTTAATGGTTCTTTCCTGACCTTAACACCTACAGCCCGTTAGCTCCTCCTCTCCTGCGCTTTCCAACACCCCGATAACCCCCACCGTGAACTGGGAGAACAGGTACCATCCGAAAGATGCTCAGAATTAGCACATTTCCCCATGCTTTGTCTTCTCCTGCCACATGCAAGCACCCCCTTGGAAAGGAGAGCCACCACCCCTGCTCCAAAGGGCAGCTGCAGCTCCGGGTGCCCGGGGGGCACAGGGACACCCTGCCCTGAGCCAGGCAGGGTCCTGCGGGGGGGACGGAGATGGGGTCCCCAGCAGACTCCGCTCCTGCTGAGAGCACAGGCTCACAGCAAGGTCCCTTAGGAACTCCCTGCAGCCGGGCACCAGAGTCTTAATCCTCTGATGAAAGGAAAACATTTATTGATGGAGAATAACAAGCAAATGTTTCATTAATGCCAACAGTAATCTCAAGGCAACCAACACATAAGAGTCCAAGGAGTTTAATCTATTTAGGAACTTACAAGAGTTATATTCTGTTTTAGGATTACTAGGGATATTTTTAAAAGTCACAGTGTTACACTTCTTTAAAGACCTAATTTTCAATAATTTAAAAATCAAAATGGAGATGTGTACATGATAGGAAGGAGATTCTGGGTTCGAAGGCTAAGGTGTAGTTTCAGGAGAGCCATTCTGCACATGCAACAGAGACCCCAGGCCTCGCTCTAGATACCAGATTCGCTGAGGACCCCACAGAAATATATTTTCCTTCAAAACTGAAGATGACCTTCTCCACAGGGGGAGCAAATTTGCATGTTATAAATGGCTCCCGTCCTGCCTCCTCACTGCCAGCCTCCCCTGCCTCCAGCCACCGCTGTATTCCAGTGCCGCCGCCACGACCGGCCACGGGGACACGGAGCCGTCATGCCCCTTCCCGGCACTCTGGGAACACCGGCTCTCCTTAGCATCTGTGGGAGGCAGGAGCAAGACAAATCAGATACGGCACCACAGCATCAAGACCGAGTATTTACAAACATAACCGCCGAGATACTCCAGGAATGGGAAAATCGTGGGACAGGTTTAAATGAAAACCTTCAGCGTTACAGCATCCGCGCGATTTCCCTTGGGCCTGGTGGGGTGCTTGACAGTAAGTGGTTTTTCACACAAGTAGTATCTTTGTATTGCAGTTTTTGCTTATCTCCTGTGTATGTTTTGAATAAAACGTGTTTATAAACAGTTTCAGAAGCATGTTTAAGACAAGAAATTTGACATTAAAAGTGGTGCTGATATGTTAGAAAGTGAATTTTCAAACAAAACTCAGATCTCTC
>NW_008823872.1:1068674-1074336 GCF_000699105.1 Pygoscelis adeliae | reverse complement strand
TTTCCCTAGTTGCTTTCTGAATGGAAGATGAGCCTCATGCAGCACTCTCTATTTTGAGCTTCTGTTCTCCAAGTTCTGAAGGGTAACTTAACAGCTTTGTGTGAGCAAATCTGAAACACAGGAATAATAAACCATTACAAAACATGGTTTTGTAATAGATTGTGCTCTAAGTTACCTGGTGATGGAACAGATTATTTTAACTGGCCTTTGCAGCTGTAATTCCCTTGATACTGTTGTAGAGACTAAAATATGATATGGAGACTTTTATTTTTAGGTCCTATCCCCGTTTCTTGAATTCTTCTCTTTCCTTATTATTCAGCTTCCTGTGGCAGTGAGATAATACACTTATCCAGACCAGTAAGATTATTTTAGACTATTTTCGGTCACTTTACACATTTTAAAGAATGCAAAAAGCACTAGTTGACAGCTGTTACGGACTTGAATGTTATTGTAAAGCAGCTGGTTTCATTTATAGAAAAAGTATTAGTCTTTCTCCAAACTGAACAGAATACTAAGTTAATAACTCTCACTCTAACCTACGGAAAATACAGGTCATGTCTGTGAAATGTTGGCAGAAGGTATTGTTTATAACAATTAAACTTGTATAGCATTTTGTTCTTAAAAGGATCGAGCATTTCTGGTTCAGGGATGTTTGCAGTTTGAAGCAGCTATTAAATAATAATCAGTAGCATGTTCACCCTGCAAAGAATTTCTACTTAAAATCAGACAAGATTAATCAAACAAGGCTTCTCTGTTCACAAGAAATTTCAAATGAAGAGAGGCTGACACGGACCAGAAACAGGCAGGATTATTCTAACGTTTCAGCATTTTACATTGTTTAGCTTTGTCTCTCATTTCCTTCTAAGAACATTCGGTTTTTATATACTGACATCAATGCTTAATTTGTTTGAAAACAAAGCCTCTATACACATTCTCTCTGCATTCTTATTTACTTTACATTAGTGTTTATAGTCCATTCAGTCAAGCTCTGGAGGAAAAGGCACTGGCATCCCAGAGAATATATTTATTGAAGAGCAAAAGGAATGAGACAGCTCAAAGGCGAGGAAGGTAACTTTCAAGTGTACATACAGCTCCTGTACATATTTAATTTGAGAATCACCATGGCATCAAGATACACAAAGTATCGAGAATGAAGTCATCATCTTTCTTATGTTCTTAAAATTGTAAGCCATGCAAACATATTTTATAGAAAATATTGAATGCGGGCTTTAGTGCAGATATAAGAAGCCTGATAAGATCTACTTGCCTACTGCACATTGCGGGATGCTGTCAGACCCAGCCTTAGCGGTGCTGTCGTGTCTGAACATAAGGGTCTCTGCATTTCATCTTGGAAAAACTGTGTTTTCCTTGGTCCAACCGACAGCCTTCCTAAAAAGTAGGATTTAAAATGTACGTCTACCATACCTAAATTCCTAGGCGAACTGGGTAACACGTAGTATTGGTAGAAGTAAGACCAGCAGAAATACACACCAGATTGATTGTGTAGGAAAATCATCTAGCAGTAAAGCAAATCAAGTTATATTGATAGTGGTATTTTACAACATGATCTGTATGACCTACAAAACTTTCTCTGCAAAACATGAGGGTGGGATTTTAAAAGCATGCCTAATATCTACCCTTTTTAGAAATTAATATTAAGACTCTTACTGATTTCTAGGGAGCAGAATTACAGCAAGTACTAAAACACCCAAATCTCACCTTCTAAAAAGGCTTTTCAAGACTCCATTATTGTATCTGTCCAAAATCCAGACAGCACCATATCTGACATTTTCACTGATAAATTCAGGAAGAACAAGAAGTTCTTATGCTCATGATTTCAAGCATGTGATTCCCTTTCTGTAGATCTGCCACATTGCAGACCAATTTTATATTTAAACCATCAGCTGCCGGAGTGCTCGCAATGTTCAAAAACATTCTCAAAGAGATCTAGACATGGCAAGTTTATACAAAGCAATCCTTACGCTATCTAGGGATATTGGGGTTCTCTACAGGGCCATTATCCCAGCACCTCAGCACTGCCCAGGCCAACGTGATATGCAGAGCAAGGTCCCTGCAGCACTGAAGGGAGCTTCCAGCTTTTCTCTCCTCGCTGCTGTGGCCCACCGTGGTTAGGGTATCACCCCATCCTTAGTCTCTTTCTCTTCCATTCTGGCTATTTTGAGAAAACTCACTTCCATGAGAGATGTCACCGAGGCTCCCTCAAGGTGGTCCATCGCTGGATTAGACCAGTCTCCTCAGGGAGCTCATTCCACAACCAAGAGTGTTTTATTTCCAGCTCTCATGTAAAATATGCATGCACAATACATGCTGCTGAGCACGCAATAGGTTAAACAAATTGATAATAAAGTATTCTACTTAGTTTTTTTTCATTACCATAAGAAAACATCAATTACATTTTCTGCTTTATGAGTGTACACAAGGGAATCCATTACAATAACAGAGAGGTTATATGACTGGTTTTGCTGCTTCTTTCCTACGCAAAAAGAACAGTTAGTTTTTAAAGACAATGAAACCAGCCCAGAGAAAAGGAAGGCACACCAGCATATCTGCATAGACAGTTCCTACCCTGATTTATCCAGCCTGACTCCAACTAATTAAACATCTGCCTCAACAATTTCCCCTGCAGATTTATCTTCTCCAGTATGTAGCACTGACTGGTTGTTACAGGCTTTTCCCTAACTTGCAGCCCTTCCCATGCACTTCTTCCATTTGGTTATTTGGGCACGTGGCAAGAGATGATGCAGTATTCCCATTAACCCCCTGCTGCTGCCTGTTGTGGGACAGGTCACCGGGCTCCCAAAGCACTGCTTCAGTACAACCATGTCCTCTGTGAAACGACTCAAGGGCTGTGGTTCTCTCAGCTGTAACACATACAGGTTATTTTACCACCTGCATTTCCTGTTGATTGACTCAAAAATTATTATTTGAAAATGGTCGGAGTTCATACCTCGAAGGCAAAAGCCTTGTGACACTAAGAAAGGAAACTGCAAGGAATGTGAAATAGTTTGAATAGTTTGCAGTAATTTTATCTAACATAATATCTACTTAGAGCTAGGCACAATCAGAATATTGCTTCCATTTCTGTCATGCCACTATGAAACAAAGGTTGCACTCAACTTCTATCTTCTTCTACTGACCTATATCTTCCTGCAACAAATAATCTTTGGCTTGAAGTTAAATTGCAGTCGAAAGTCTTTATTCAGCTTTAGTCTTTTCAACAAATGGGATTTTGAAATAAACACATTGATATTATTATTTTTTACAGGCGTAGTTCACACCACAGCTACACAAATGCCAGTGCATGGGCTGAAACAGAACGTGCGGAAACTTGGGCTCTGCGCGACCCTTCATCAAGAGAAACTTTCTGTGCCATTATCAGCCTCGTGCCCCAGGAGGTAGGCAAGGGTTGGTAGCTGCAAGGATGGTAACGGCACTTTTAAACAAAAGTCAAAAATAGAGACGCTCAGAAGGTCATCGACTCATGGAGGTGACCAAGGCTTATAGATTGTCAGGAACCTGTGACTCAATTGCTTGTTGAAAAACCTATTTGTAAGCTGCAGATTACTGGCTGAATAAAATAATTAGAGCAAATGAGTCTAGTATTTAGCCCTGGTCATGCTGCAACATCCCCTTCCTGATTACACAACAGAAATTCTTCAATTTCTTTCTCACCCAAAACAGCCAACCAAGGTTTCCATTTTCCTACAAACATAGAACCAATCTGAAAAATGTCATGTGAGTCAGTGGTGGAAATAGGTCAGAAAGCAGTTTCTTATACAAGTACTTGAAAACAGCATCAGCTGTAAACATAATGAACACATTTGTCCTGTGAAGACTGGTCTGGAGGCACATTGAAAATGTGCAGAAAAGTTCATAGGCATTCCAGTTTTATTAAACTATTACAAAAGCTTTAAATAAACATGTTAATGTTTATTTAATATTTATTTAATAAATGTTACTATTTTTGGTTAGTACTTTTTAAAAATCAGAACAATCAACTTAAAAGGAAGCGTTGCTGAATGAGAAGAAATGCTTTTCCTAAATTATGTCTTATCTTTTATTCAGAACTTTGACATCCTAATCCACTGCTTAATAATGACTCGAGCTGCGATGGCACAGGACCGTACTGCGCTAATAGTCTGATCTTAAATTCCATTTATCTGTGCATCTCCCAACGAAAGTAAGAGGCATATCCACTCCAAATATGAAGAATCTAGTGGTAGATAAAGAATGATGACGAAATCTTTTTCTACTCCCGCTCCAGTCTACCCATGCCCACCGCGGTGGCATCCCGAGTGTTAACTGTCCTTTAGCCCAGGCAGCATTTCCACCCCGCTCTGCTAACAGCAGCAGAAGGGGACTGTGACAGGCTTGTTTCGGATCCAGAGGGCAGCGCAAGCAAGAGGATCCCTCTGTGCAGACAGCTGCAATTTCTGCTGTTTTAAAGATGACAGGTAAGACCCTCCAAACCCCCCCCTACTCCCTCAAAGTCTGCTGACTGATGAATCACAGGTTTGGATAAGGGAAGTAACTGGGAATAAGGGAAGTATTGTATAAGGGAAGATAATTTTAATAAAAAAGTTTAATTCATGATTTACCAAATTAATACATAAATACCTAATCTTAGAAGTCCCTTCACCCACGTGACAGTATTACATGACAATTTCAATAATGCACTGAGTGCCCACCAACACTTAAAAAAAAAAGAAAAAAAAAATTTCATTTATGAAATTCAGTAATATGCGAATTCAAGCAGAAACCCTTCCCTAGAGTGATCACTCTTCTCCCAGTGACTCCAATTCATGAAGCTTACAACTGCAGGTCCTAATTCTGGTCGTATCTATACACAAGATTAAATTGAAATCTGCAAGCGACACCGACTACTTCAAGAAATCCAACTACATGTTCAAAAGTAAATATACCTATAAGTAACCAAAAGGTTTTTAGTTGTGACTTCTACTGTGGTTATATCCACAGCAGGGACGATGGTCACATCTCAAAGAGGTGAGATGTCACATGGATAATTTATAAAAAGAAAATTTAAATGATTTCTTATATAATTAAAAAAAAACCCAAAATGATACATACATGCTTATATATCCTGTTACTACAAAGGTTTCTGAGCAGGAGTGCCAAGACAGTAGAAATGAATGTATTAGCTGAAGGAATAAATGACAGGTCCATTCCATTTCTAAACTACTGAGCAAAAGTAACAAAATAAAAGCAAAAACAAATTTCAAATGGATAAAGAGTAAAACATCTGTTACACGAAGGAGGAAAGTAGTTTAAAGACTGAGCTAAGCGAATCCTTTAGCCACCTCCCTTCAGGGAAGAGAAATCTGACCCCAGGAAATAAATAAAAGTCACCCAAAAAGTGAACAAAAGAGGTGTTTGAAAAAAACAGAACACCATTCATCGCAGCTAACGACTTGTTCATTATGAGTGATGATGGATAAAGACTTCTCACGCTGAGATGAAATCAAGATTTATATGCATTGTTTCCTCTCCCAACTTGTGGGAAGATCATCATCATTTAATTCTATCTCTGCGGCCAGTGATGGGCATCCAGAGAGCTGGTTATCAAACGGCGCAGTCAGCTGGCAAAAGCCGAAACGTGCAGTTGGCACATCTGGACCGAGCC
>NW_008823872.1:1037909-1068525 GCF_000699105.1 Pygoscelis adeliae | reverse complement strand
CCCCCCGCCCCCCCCCCCTTTTTTTTTTTTTTTTTTTACGAGAATTTGATTTTCATTGCTTCATTCAATTGCTCTCCTCTGCCATTTTTTACAGCTCTTATCGTTCCCTTGGAATATGGCCTTGAGACAGCTCATCCGTGTCCTTCACCGTGTTATCTCTTCTAACTTTTATTAAAACTTCAGCTCTCATCTGAAGATAGCTAATTAAATCCATGACAGATTATACACTCGTTTAAAAACTGCACTGAACTACTTTTTCTAAAGAGAAGAGGGTTTATTTTCTTTTCCCATAGTTAAAACTAAGCGTATATAAGGAGGTTTCATTCATTTACAAAGACAAGATCCTTATCTTTACCTAGTATATAGATAGGTTTATATTAAAGTTCCTTTGTTGCGTGACAAGACTCGGTGCAATTTCTCACAGTAATTATCTCTTGTTGCTGGAAAGATCTCTCAGCCTTATAGTTTTGAAATATATATACTAACATATATGTGAATGCACATTTACACCCTGGAAAAGCATTGCTCTAAAATATAAACACAAGTGCTGTAAATTTTCTTTTTTTAAATGTTGATATGTCTTAACTATAATAGTAGTATTTTGAAAACGTTGCAGGAAGAAATTTTTCTTGTTCTCTACAAGTAACGATGAATCCTTTAAGTTATTTAAAATCATACTGAGCATCATTTTCTTACATAAATTAAAAGTATACAAATTCTATCAAGGACTGGTCTTACTGTATTTCCACCCATCATCTCAAATTACCACTAGCTGGACTTGAATGCAAATGGCTTTGTTATCATAAATAAATATTTGCAGTAATGGATATACTGCTCTGCAGCAAACATTATGCAGCTCCTCCACTGTCTGCTTTTTGCCAGTGTCTAGAACACGAACCTGTGCACAGAACTGCTTCTGAGTGGTGCTGAAAATCACAATACCCACTGAAAAAAAAATGAGCATCTTTCACAACAGTTAAAAAGAGATATAAAATATGCTCATGGAAAAACACCCTGCCCTCTAAAAAATACGATAAATAACCCACCTGAGCCTCTCTGTGATCCCTTCCTTCTCTTTAAGGCCTTTTGTAAGATATCCTTCATGGTGACCTTCATACTGTCCACCTGAATAAGTGAGAATCCATGAGCAGCATTTCTGCAAGACAGATGCACATGCATTTTTACAAAATAATCATCATCAGGCAGCTCACTGCAATTTCGTTAGTTTCAAGCAAAGGACTTGTTAGGCACAACAATTAACAAAGTTGTGCTATAGAAGTAAGTTAAAAGGAGAAACTGAGCAAACTCCCTTAGAAAGGCAGAGACAAAAGTGGAGAAAATGGATTGAGATTCAAGGTAAGGATTTTCCTAATTTATCTTTATTTTTCATCAATTTGTGTTCATCATTAAAAAAGAAAAATGAGCAAATGTACCTGTGGAGCTCCTGAACTACGCATTATTAAGTATCTGCTAGGCATTTCACAGTGCATACGAGAGAAACAGTTTGCAATGTCATTTTCATACATGTCCTGATGGCAGACCTAACAAATCATTAAGGAGAAGTGGAAGAACAACACTCAGAGAAATAACAGCAGCTTTTCAGCACTAGTAATGTATAGCATTATTTCAAACGTAAATAATGCGCCTTCTTTGGACACATTTTTGTGAACATCACAGCACAAAATCTCACGGAAAGGTTTATGACAGCGGGGTACTTGTCCTGGCCATTGCCCGCAGGAGAGTCCACACCTGGGGGAAACACTGCAAACAGCATGGGGGTGGTTACGGAAGATACCGCCAGGCAAATATTGAAAGTGGCATCACTGGGGAAGCAGAGAAGATGACAATATAATAGAAGAGATACTGGATTAATGTATCAGTAAATTTTGCCCCTTAGCCCTTGCAGTCAATCTCTGCTCATGTCAGTAGATGTCACTGCAGACAGTTAGCACAGAAATTTGAGAGCTGCTAGGCACCCACAGGGAGAGATTTGCACTGCATGGAAAAAACCTGTTTTGCAAAGCTATTTAGACAGGAGGAGGAGCTTTGTATCTGGCAACTAGGAATTTTAATCAGGGAGTAGAGCTCTATATGAATATCGCAGCTGGAGTATTTTTAAAAGCAACTGGCAGTCAAAAGCAATCCAAGCAACACAATTACATCATTAAAAACAAGACCATATTACATGTCACTTTAAGACACAAACGCTGGGAATACAAGTTTGAGTTCAGATCACTTCAGATGTGGCATCCCTAGCCCACGCTGTGACACAGCCTACATGGATAAATGGCATCTTCAAAAGCCCTCACCATACGTTAGCACTTACTCCTGGCCACTGGCTGCAGCGCAGACACGGCGGCCAGCGAAGTCCCTGCCTGGGCACATGCTGGCCACCAGCTTGCTGTCCTGCAGCTCACTCGCGCTCTTCTTGCAGCTATCAGAACAGCAAGCACACACTGTCCCCTTTTATCCCGCCCACAGCACAGAGCTACCTTATTTACCCCAGTTAAACTTTTCAACTCAACATCATCTGCCAAGAGTGGCTGGAACAGGCCGAAGAGACGGTCAAGAAATCCACAACGGGTGGTCACTTATGCATTACAAAAAATAAAAATGCCTGCCGCGCTGTAAGTAACGTATCCGATGGGTCTGTTTTCAGAGCATCCCCCGGCTCCTCACCCCACGGCAGACAGTCCCACAAGTCACTGGTATAAAACGGTGTTTCCTTCTCATCAGTTGTGAGTTAGTGTCATCTGAATTTCATTCTCAATTCCCTTTGTTCCTGGCAAAATGAAACTGCCTAAAAGCTCCGAATTTATGTTCTCTAGACCATTTATTATTTATAACTCTATCTTACTCGTCTTCAAACCAAATATTCCCAACCTTTTCATGCATCTAGTTTTCCCCCTCTCTATTTCTGCTGCGTGTTTAATACAGAACGAGCAGAACTGAGCCCACTGCTCCACATGAGGGAGTACCATCCATGTCCGCAGTGGGGAGATTGCCATCCTCGGTAGAGCCCAAGGATTCAGAGGTTTTGACTAATGCCATACAGCGAGCAGAGACCTTCCTAAACTCTTTAATGATGAGCAAATCTTCCCTTAAGCTGCTACGGAGCCCTGCAATGTGCACGAGCACCACACAACATCTTGCCTTTGCCCAGCAGCTTCCCGGTCATTCACCTTGCTTCCCAAAGTCATTACAGCTCTAGTCCGAACTGATCTGCTGAGCTAAATTTAGTGGATTTTTTAAAGTGAAAAACCTCTTATACAATTATACTGTAATTACAAAAAGGAAACTACCTTTGCGCTTTTATTTAAATGACATGATGTTTGTCAATGAAGCGCTACAAGAAAAGCCTTGCACACTGGACCCAACCATCAGAACACCGATTCAAAAGACATCTGGCGCCTTCAGGTAATTCATATAATGCTCTGCAACACAGAAAGAAGGTTTCCAGAGAACTGCAACCAAAATACAGTAAAATAAATTAAAATACTGCAGAAAAAAAAAAAAACAAACCAGCAAAGGTGAAGAAAGTCTTCCAAAACCTTCTATGGTCAAAACAACCGGAGTCACAATTTAATTTTTTTTCCTTTAGTACAGAATGTTTTTCAAACGTGTCTTCCCACAAACAAAGCAGGGCCTGCAGCCTACACAACAGATCAGCCCCGCTTTCCGCTGGGCGCGAAGCAACCGACCGCGGCTGACCCAGCTCGGGGCTGCTCCCACCAACACGTATCTGGAACATCCCGAAAATGGAAGATTGTCTTTCGATTCCCGACACTTCAGCTGCTAAAGAGCACATGCTGCTGTTGATCCCGCTCGTGTCTCAGGCCATCCTGACTTGGTCGATTCTTTCTATTGAGCAGCTGGCCTGAGAACTGTCACACTAATTTTCCTGACACTCTATTACTAACTCATGCCTGAGCCACGGCCATTCTTTGCCTCAGAAGCTGGATCTCATCCCAGAACAATCTTTAAAAGTTTATTTTACTGATCAAAGCAAAATAAGAAAACCCTCTGTGTTTTACTATATTTAGTGTGCTATCCAGTAAGCGAGGCTTTGGCAAGAGCAGTGAAATGTAAAGCGCACCCCACATTTGTAAACTTTTGGATATTTGCTCTGGAACAGCGCCAGAGGGTCTGAAACGCCCGTCCCAGTACAGATGCATGATTCTCCCCTTCCTTTGCTCTGGCTCACTAAGCGTGCAGCGCTGTTTTTCTCTAACAATACACCACAGAACCTCAATAACAACATTTTAGCCCTCAGTAAACTCACAAAACTGAGCCGAGAGTGGATTTAAGCCCAGACCAAAGAGATTCTGCCGTCATCCTAGGGTCAGGCCAGCGTGTCAGAGCACATTTCCTGCGCCGCAGAGGAGGAGAAGCCCCGCGCCGTCCCCGGCGCGCTGGAGCGCTATCAAACAGGCAGGGAGTCTTGGAGCCACCCTCCGCACTGGATCGCCTAAAACATCATTAATCTACCGCAACCCGCCTTTATGTGAAAATAGCACAGTGAGTCTCTTCTGGAAGAAACACACACCCGACCTTACCTTGCCAGCTTCCCAGTTATGCTCCGCATTGATAATGTGCATGAACTGTCCTCGCTCAACCTAATTCCAGCATATCCTTAATTACGATTATAAATTACATGTTTTAGCTTACTCTGCTAACGTGTGATACCTTTATTTTAAGTCAACACACTAGAAAACGGGACAGACGAGCAGATGCTGTTCAATCAATTAAAACTGCTGCTTACAAATTGGAAGCCAAAGAAATTCCTTAGCTTGTATTTTCTGTCATTTTGCAAAAACATACCTGGGTGACAAGGTTAAATCAAGCAAAGGAAATCCCTGGCACTTATCATCCACAGGCATTACTGATAAATTGTGCAGTGGAGGAATAAAGGATTACCTTCTGTATTTTTTCATTACACTTTTCTTTTGTTACAGAATACATAAATCCATTGTGGCACAATGTAATATGTATCATCGTGCTACACCTGTGGACGTTTCATAACGGCTGCCATGTCTGTGCAGTCAGGAATGATAAGTGAACCACCCGTGAATGTTAATGATAGTGATCATTCTGCGGTAACTTGGCTTTCCATCTTCTTTTACAGCCTCGGCGCTGGAGCCAGGGTGGCAAGGTTCAGAAGAGGAAAAAGAAAACAACAGAAGAGGCAAGAGCTTCGGCGGGCTGACGCCAGGGTGTTGCCGGGGGGGGTGGGGGGAGATGCTCAGAGGCGGCATGGAAACAAGCAGTGTCCTCTCCATGGGCTCCGATTGCGTAACAAAACAAAAACCCAACACTTAAGGACAAAAGGCTGCTTCTCTGAATGAGAAACAAACTTTTCCAAAAGCTGCCTTTCCAATCTGGTCCATTTTTTAAAAATTTTAATACTGAATTGGAATTTATGGCACTTAAGAGCTTGACGCAAAAAATGGTTGGCATGGTTGAAAGTGTCTGTGAATGACTAACAACGATTTCCACTTGATCAGCACAAAGTCAAAGTTAAGACTAAAAATCCCGGTTGATGCAATGTACTTAACTTAAGCTGGGTAGTTTTTAAGATAAAGTGCATAGTGGTATGAACCAGAATAACTATGCCAGCCACAATTTTTATTCTGAGCCCAAATGATCTCGCTTTCATGCATCTCAGGTTAGCCTTGGGTAACTCTATGCACTCTTGGGTTTAATTTGCTGTATTTTGACACTACTATAAGCAATCATTAGACATCTAACAAGTCGGCTTCCTGCTCTGCCTCCCTTCTTGGGGTCCTACCCTCCCTATTCACTATCCTGGGAGCCTACCTTCTTAACTTCAGCACCTACATTAATTTCTTAAATTTGTATTTTATGAATATTCTAAAATATACTTTGTAGGTTACCTGCACCCATGTAAAAACTGATAGCAGACCTTTTGGGGAGAGCTTCTTTAGTCTAAGTAAAAAACACATTTCAAAGCTTTGAATTGAATTTGTAAATGTACCATGAAAGCCTGATATTTTAAAAGTGTTTCAAATCTTAATCTATCAGGTATTGCAGAGGTGCTGCTTTGAAAAATACATATATAATAGTCAAAGCAATTTAATCATCATATCAAAACAGAAAAAAGTGCTACAGAGCAGAGGAACTGTATGCCAAATTTCATCTATGTGCCAACTGGCAGCTGAGCTACAACTCCTAGAAACACCATTAGATTGAGTATGTCAAGTTGTGATAAAATTTCCAAGGGAAAAAACCCTAATGATAGTACGAATTTATTTTAAGCTACCTTCGTTCAGAGTCTTTCAGGTATTACTTCATCATCTCAAGAAGTCTGCATTTACATGAATGCAGTGCTTTGTTTGACTCCTCCTGACAAATCATACTTGACATCAAAGAGGGCTGTTTGTGAATGCCGTGTTTGACATTGGACAAAGTACTCCTTTCCACAACAGACATTTTCCAAAAACATAACTCGCTAGACTAATGGGCAGTTAGAAGCCAGAATGACTGCCCTCCGTCTTCTCCTTGTGTAACTTTGCCAGAGTCCTTGGAACTTGCCAAATTCGGTCATGCCTGCTTAGCTTGCTCGACTGATTGTGCCAGAAAAGAAAATAAGACACAGATGTATTTGAGCTCTTTGAGATGCCAGTAAGAGAGACAGCTAATGGCTTCATTTCGACCCTCCCCTACCAGCTGGGCACAGGTGGGGGGATAATGAGGTCCCTCTCCCTAATCAAACTCAATTATTTACTACTCTATATAGCCACAAAGACATTCGCATTCAGCTCAGAATATAAAATGCACTGTGGGCTACTTCCAACCGCTGCCACTGGGTATTTATAACTAACTCAAGTGGCTAAGAGTTTGCCTTGGCAGGAGTTTAAGTGTGTGAAGTTCTGCACATGTCCTTCTTAAACAGGGTCCCCGGCGAGGTTCCATAACTGTCAGCTTGATAACTGCACAACATCTGAAAATATATCCAATATGCAGGATGAGTGAGATCTGAAATAAAACACCGTGCTTCATCGTGAAGCTTCTCGGAAGCATCAACTTTTTTCAACAGTGATCCAATATTAATAAACATTACAAGTCACAAGCCTGACACAGCAGCAGCTGAAATACTTCAGCATGAGGAGGAAAAAAAAGAGATGCAAAATATAAAAACACAATTACATGCACTAGTAGGATGACAGGGAAGGAGGAAGATGTAGAATTTACAACAAATCCCTACAAAAATAAGACAGCATGCACATTTAAGCACACAATAGTAACAATCTGTTGATCAAGCGATGATCAAGTAAGTCTCTATTCTAGGGGACACATTAAAAATTCTAATTTAAATCTAACTATTTACAAGTAAGTATTTACACAGGAAGTACAAGCAATTTCAAATTAACATGTGGACACGGAAAAAAAACCCTCTCAGAAAAGCACTACTACTTACGATGCAGTTGTCCTACTTCTAATCAGCAGGACCTCCCAAGTTAGAGGAAGGTCCTCACATGAGCACAAATTATGTTAAAGCAAAAGATTTCACATTTCTTCTGCAGGTTTTGCAGCTGGACCTTAATCCTGCTACAAGCACCAGTCAGAGAACTGCTGGCCAGGCCAGGATCCTGCTGAGGTCTCTGGGCTCCACACAGGAACACCAGTTCCACCTCCTCCAAGCTAACGTCCAAAATCTGAGACCTCATGTGTTCATTGCATTTAAACACTAATCCCTATTTATGTACTGAGTACAGGCAACAGGGATTTAGGAGGCAGTTGACAAAGAAAGGGGACTTTTTCCAGAGGAGAAATCATCAACAATTTAGAATCTTCTAATGATACAGACTTCTTAACTGGTCTACCTGCAATAAACACTCGTGATCCTTTTGGATTGCATGGAATTAAAATAGAATTTTCTATATACCTGCTGGAGTTTTTCTGGGGATACTGATAATGCAGGATTATCTCAAAGATAAAACAATCATAGAATCATAAAATTAAAAAAAAAAAAATCAAATTCATGGCAATAGCATTGACTCTAGAGAAATGCATGCAGGTGAGAGATATTCCCTCTTTCAGATAAAACATGGAGCATTCTTCAGTCAGGTGGAAAGAACTAGATATTCTGCAACTCCACAGATGGAAAAGGCAGTTGCCTGGCTCAACTGTGTGACTGTAACCTGCACAAACCAAAAATGGACCTTGTAATATGACTGGCAAGACTGCTTCATTTCCTCCTTGTATCAGCTTCCACATGACTGCATGCAGTTCAGCACAGCTGAGTATGTTTACCTTGAATAACTTATTTGTAAATACTGTTGACAGAATATTTTATTTTCCAATGACCTAATACAGTGGAATGAAGTGAACGGGCCTTTGAGAAATACACGTGGGATTTCTGAAAATTTCTTTCAGTAGGACACTTTAGAACATCTCTAAGAAACACAGTCCACAATAAAGAATATAGAAATGTAACTAAATAGCTCAGAAATTTTTTTAAATGTCTGGTTACTCAAAACCAGAAGCAGCTGTATGGTTATGAAATGTAAGTAATCCTTTAGAAATTAAAAAAATGTCCAACAGCCAGGAAAACCCTATTAGCGTTTTCATTTCAAGAGATCCAAATATTCAATATTTTTCCCAAATAAGAAGTGGCTTAATTACTATAACAAATTACTAGTAGCGTAAGGCCTTCTGATGGTTTAAAAGATTTTTCACTCACAAATAAAGAAAAATAAGTGATCAAGCAGAGTACATATCACTCAAACCCCAATTCACTGATAATGATATAGCAAATTCTTCTTGAGCTACAAACCAGACAGCTTCAAGTTTCAGAAGCAGATGGGGTCTTCCTCTTCAAAATTCTTCTGGACTTTAGAGCGGTATATGCAGTCCTATTGTAACTGGCGTGCTCATTTACTGCTCATTTCTCTCCTCAATCACTGCATTGTTATTAATGCACTCTGCAACTATTTGTATTTAAAATTACTTGCTTTTCAGTCCACTAAGTCTTAAAATGCAAGTTTACTACTTTGTCTATGAGTCTTTGAAAGAAGATTTTGAAGTCTCTTGTATGTGGAATACCCAAACGCCATGAGTACACTTTTTTTTTCCTGCTAAAATTCAATACATTTTCCCAAAATAATTAAAAAGTCACTAGCAAGATCAGTTCTCAATACCTGTTGAAAAGGGCTCTGGATATCCAACATGCATGACTTTATCATTTTAACTGTCTGAAGCTATTATATACATTATTTCATTTATTATTCAGAACATATTTTTAATAAATAAGCAGCATGGCTGGAGCAAAATGAAGATTATGAGCTCAGACTTTGTGTAAATTCCAAATATTTACTAGCAGCAGTGCAACAATTCAACTATCTCCACACTAATCACATGCAGAAGGGCTTATTTTCTTCTCTGTAGTTTTAGACTCACAATGACGGGCTCACACAAGTTGCTGCCAGCAGCGTTTACTTTTCTACCTGCCCCGTGACAGATCCCAGACCAGGGCATCGTCTGCAGAGAACCGTGAACACGTGCGCCCCCTGAATGTCGCTACATTCAGACGAAGGAAAGTAGAGAAGAAAAAAGACGCGGAGGTGGCACGGACACACAGGTATTTCCCAGTGATTGAGAAAGTTAGCATCCATACTCACATGCGAACAAAGAGCGACTGTTTGGCTGCCAGGCCGGGAGAAGAGTACTTTTCAACCAGCGCCAGGGTGCTGAAGCCAAACTTGTGAATGGGCTCATTGGAATCCAGGGGTGGAAAATCTGTGTCAACCTCACCGTCATCCTCAGCAATATGGAGACAGTAGGCATTGACGTTGTCGCTGAAAGAAAGACAAAACAAGTTCATTCAGGAGGGAAGCTAGACAACCGATTCAGTTCAGCCGATCAATACCAGTTGCTAAATGCTGTAGAAAACAGATCAGCAGACACGCCTATTACAGGAGTGATAAACTTAAAAGCCACTGATGGCATGTATATAAATATGTCCCAACATATCTTGCTACCATAACCGTGTGGTAATAGAAAAAACCCCAAAACCTCAGAGTAAAGCAGTGAGTCTTACTTCACCGTTAACTGAACTGCAAGCAAAAGACTGGCAGTGATTAAAATACACCAAAGTCTATAAAAGTTTCATGACTTCATAAAGCTGGAAGCAATACTTCTCCATTTGTGTTCTCCACTTATTTATTTATATGACCATTACATTTTAGAATTAAAGACAAACAAGCAGTGTCTATCTATTTTTTCACAGATCAAGCAACTGTGGAAGTTTATTGAACGTACGCTTGAAAAGCTGAGAAGGCTCTCTGGCAGGTAAACAGTGTAATAAACTACAGGAAAAGTAAAAAAATCTGTTCAATGTAGTAGCAAGACTAGTAGAAAAGCTACCTTTTCTAAATACCTAAGAAGCCCAGTCACTAGAAACAGTTAAAAATTAGTACAGACTAACAAGCAGAACTAAGTAACACACAACGTTTTAAACAGATACAGTGTGAAGAAAATATGAAAGAAAAATCGAAGCCTCTTTCTTTCCACAAACAAAAGCCCATAGGGAAATAATTATCTATATATACCAGAGTATTAATCACATTTTCCTAGTATTAAAATCTATTTAAAATGCTAATATTTAAATTATTGAGCTGAAAATAAGTATTATTCTTATTCTAAATGTGCCAGCATTCAGGCATTTTCCACAGCCATGACGTATAGCTTGAATGTTCACGTGGCAGTGTGTTTCTAAACTCTGCAGTTTAAATTTGGAGTTTTAATTACATGATTGATGCTTAAATTAATTAATTGCAAAGTGTATGCTAATTGTTTAATTGGTCGCTTGATCTATATAGATCATTTTTTGAATTAAATGAGTTGATTTACAAAGT
Source organism: Pygoscelis adeliae (assembly GCF_000699105.1). Classification (NCBI taxonomy): domain Eukaryota; kingdom Metazoa; phylum Chordata; class Aves; order Sphenisciformes; family Spheniscidae; genus Pygoscelis; species Pygoscelis adeliae. Next base: position 1,057,648 of record NW_008823872.1, on the reverse strand, counting down.
TTATTGATTGGATGTGACAATGAATTATTTCGCTGACTACCTGATTTGCAATTTTCTCAATTAATTCACAAACCTTTCGTTGCAACTCTGCTTTATTCAGAGTGCTTAGTCCAGGTGATCTATATGCACCTTGTCACAACTAAGACATTTATTATATAAAACAGGTAATAATGATGCATTACTATTAATGTAAGCTGTAAATTTGCTAACAAAAAGGTAATCCAGCAATGTTTGTCACTGAGTTTTGAAAATTCTGCAATACTATTAAAGAAACTTTCATGAGTCTCTGGACTGTTATGAAGAACTGGAACATTGCTGTAGAATTGATTTTCAACTTCTTCCGGAGCGCTTAAGTAACTTTTAGGGAAACTGGTGAAAGGTAGCGCTAGGAAGAGAATTCATGCAGCATCAGGGCTCTGACAACCAGAGAACGCCTACTCAGCCAGGAGGTTGTGTGGTTTGCGTTGGTGCCAGTCTTTTTAGGAACAAGCTAAACAAAAACACTGTGAATAACATAGATACAGCTGATCCTGCTTGCGTAATGAGAAATGCCTGGCATGATTTTCGGGTCCTTCTCTTATTCTATTCAGACTTCTATGAACATAGACACCAAGCTCTGCATGCTCATTCTGTCCAGTTCAACGTAACTCAAAAGTCACCCCGCAGTCACCCGATTCCCATCTTCCCACAGCTGTGGTCTGTGCCTCACACTGCTGATTTCCTAACCTATTCGTTTGACAGAATTCTTCTATGTGCAGCCTGGTGCGCACTTAAAGATCTGTATAAATGAAGTTAACATTTTCATTTGGTACTTGACGCACTTGCATAATTCTCATTAAAGCCAGAGGAACATACAGACATGCAGGCAACAGAACACATTCAGTGCGGTCTCAAAGCAATCCAAGTGCCAAAAAAAGGTGGTGGTGACAACAACTTATCTTCCACCAATTATACTGAAAATACACAATGTCGGTTAAATCCCATAAATTAAAGGGGTTACAAATGTTTTCAAACATGGAGTGGGCTCCTGAACATTAACACAGATTAAGTCACAATCTGCTGAAAAAACAAGTCCGATGGGTAAAACTGTTCTGCATTTTGAACCTCCACCAGGATGAGATCAAAGTCCCAAACTTTAGGCTTCAAATTACAAGGTGCAAAGCCTTGAGAATCCAAGTTTGCTATGGACAGAATGTAAAAGTTAAGTACAACAACTGACAGATGTAATAGCATTCTTAACTTCTAAAAATAGGAAGTTTATTTGAATTTTGCATCTCACTATTAATTTATTCCTAGAAAGGGATTTTGTTTATTTTTTGCAGGCAGAATCATTACAGCACATCTGTCAGGGGTTGGCAAGAGAATGGTCCAGTGGGTTATGACCAAAGTTCATATGTAAGAGGCCAGGAAGAGGGTTGCTAACGCTGTCAGTGGTTCCTCATATCGAGACACTGCATAGAGACACACAGAATACAATTATAATAAAAAAAGGCAGCCTGACTGAATACAAAACGTTCTCAAAGCTGTCAACTAGTACTCACTCATTTCAGACTCTTACATCTACCTTTTAGGAAAAAGAATTAGGCAGTAATATATTCTTTTCCTAAAGGCAGAGGGGTTGTTTCTCTTAATTACAAAGTCTACAACCTCCTCATTATTCTCAAATTGTGTTACTAGTAGGTGTATTTGTCATTCTGCATGCATTGTATATCAGATCTGAAGCATTCTCTATATGTATTTTAGCGCAGTGTCACAATGATCCTGATTTTTTCTTTTTATACTCTAAACTGACTAAATCAGGAACAAATGGAAAATGTAGAATGTGCAACCTACACAAGCTCTTTCCTTATTTGGAAATGATGAGCATTAGCCTACAGTTAAATCAATCCTTGCTACAGGACAGGCAGTCAGCAATGCTAAAAAGAGATGATGGAGACATGAGAAATAATTAAGAACTACACAAGAAAACAAAATTCTTGTAATCTTGTAATGCCCCTTCCTCTGAGCATCCGTACCCAGATTCTTAATTGCTGCTGCTAGACTGTTCTTGGGAACTCATGCCTCCATTATTTATTTTATTATTTCTGTCCTGAGATTTGATTACACTAGACAGCCTCCTTGGTCATGATCACTCTTTGACACATCATAACATCTTGTCCTTCAAGGCAGACAGTGACATTCATTTCCTCCCACTGCTGACTTTTGCCGTGGGCAATGATGTTTCATGGAATACCTCTACTCACGGGCATTGTTCCATTCGAGGTGTGCTGTGCTCCTGAAAAATATACATGTGTCCAAAGATTGACATTAGTGGTGTCTTACTTGTTAAAAAATAAGCTAATCATACAAAAGGACACTTTTTTGAACTTATGATATAATGAACAGAAATTAATAACAGCAAATGAAATGGCACCATCTGCAAATAATTCTGTATTTCTTCTCCAGTGTAAAAAAAATTGCAAATCAAACCAAAGTGTTTAACCTCTGAAACATCTCATATGTCTGTTGAGAAGAGCTAAGGGAAATCCTAAATCCAAGGCAACAATGTCATGAAACTGTTTTCAAGAGGGGCTGCTTTTCCATGTTGCCCTATATCTACTGAACAGAAATCAACTAATCCTAAAGAAGGGCAGTTCAAGTGACCTCTCACCTCCCTTTCCCCCTCACAATTGTGCTACAACAGGAGAGAACACTACTGAGTCCTCAAACACTTCTGAAAAATGCTGAAAGAGCAAACTGTAAAATTCAGTACCAAAAAAACCCATTCATCAAACATTCCAGGAACAACAACAAAGTGAAAATTGGCTCCTATAGAAAAAAACCAAACAAAACTGTTAACCTTCTTTGTACCACAAAAGTCACACGCTATTATCTGTTACTAATAAATCCATAATAAACTATTTTAAGTTCTTATTTTATGTTCTATGATCCAGAAAAAAACTGAAGTATTTCACAGAACTGTTTTAAAACCAAAGTTGCTCAGATGAGTGGCTCTGAAGTACCTGTTTCATATACCTTATGTCACCTACCACGATAAAGTAACGGCTCTTACCAAACAACACTAGCTCACCAGCACAGCAAATCCAATCCATTATTTAGTCACTGAAATCTTAGGGGCAGATAAGCAATGATTACCAAAGATATTGAAAAATCCATTGATTAACTGAAGCTAAAATTTCTGAGGACAACACAGATGCTGCTCTTCACAGCAAAGAGCCAATGTGACGGAGGTCAAAGTCTTGCAAAAATTATAAAATACTGCATGACAGAGGTTTTTGAATTAAAGAATGCAATTTTATCCACACTTTCAAAGAAAATTGGTATTTATTTTGTTTTCAGGATCCTTATTTGCATATCTTTATTTTAGCGCTATCTCCAGGATGATAACTTGGAAAGAAAAGCACCTTTAGCCCCTATTCCTGTCAATTCTTAGAAAAACAGAAATATTTTAACACGTGTATAATGAATTAAAGTCACTATGTCAGCAAAATGACAGCAGAAAGCAAGTAAGTGATAATGCTGAAGTTCTATGACAGAATTCTGACTTGTTTTCAGGTACACTCACTACGGCTAAAATCTGTTCTACGGTTTCAGTAGAACACTAACAGTACTTCCAAGACACGCTGTCACACAGTAGAGCGATTCCTCTCTCTATGAATCTGCAGGAGGAACCGGCACCGTGCAGGCAAAACAGAGTCAGACTCCGGGTACTTTCTCTCGGAACAAACAAGAGAGGGAGTTACAGATGAGTTCTGGATTTTATTTGACATCTTTGTGATCTTAGCCATTAAGAACACTACCAAAAAATAGATGGGACATAAAATAAAAAATGTCTCTGTGACACCAAAAGAGATAAGATTTATATTATTTTTACATAGAGCGTTTTGAAATTATGATTCATTTACAGATCTATGGTTTCATATGCTTATCATTATACAGTACCCGGTAGTTTAATTGAAAGAGAAATGGATACAGATGCATGTGTACTGCTCAAAAGGAAATACTGATAGATGTGTAGGTGGTTTCTCTAAGATTTATCTATAAAAACATCGACACGGAAATCCATTTCATTATGCAAAAAGGCTGCAGAGGAGAAAATTAGAGATCAAGAGGTAGTAAAGAAAGAACATTACTTCAGTTTTGGTTCCCGTCCCTCACTTGTATATTGCCAGCATATTAGTCCAATCAGGTCATGCACCTTGGCATTCGCTATCGTCACAACTGTCATGGGCTGTAGTTTGTCTTGGCTTGTGTGCAGGGGGAGGTAGACATCAATTTTTTTGGTTGCTGTTGTACCAACATGACCCTGTCGAGAAAATATATTTCATTAGAATGTATAAAAGAAAAAGTATGACAGAGCTAATACAAAACCTGGTACGGATGGAATTATTTTCAGTAGGAAGATTAAAATACACCACTACAACTTAAAATTGGAAGAAGTTTGAACGTTTAAATTCCAATTCTTTTACTGCTGTTTAATGTATCTGTAAAAATGATATGAAATATTTGGCAACGATTTCACAGATTTCCATAAAAAGTCTGAACTTCACTGCAAGATCCTGTGTTCTTGCAGGATCAAAAAAAAAAAAAGTATAAAAAGGGTGGGATGGGGGGGAAGAGAGAACTGACAAGCCTACCCAAAACTTCAAAACCATTATTCCATCAGCATTTAATACTAGCATTACCCTTGTATTCTACATTTCTGCCTTCTTCTGTGTTTCTTTCCCACTACTTGAAAAGCTCACCTCCCTCGCGTGCAGAACTACCAACTTACCGTGCCTTATTCCTACAGCTAGCACCCCCCCTCTGGTGCCTGGGCACAGGCGAGGCATCTTCCACGGCAGTACCAAAGCAGCCTCCCTCATCACGTTACTCTAGTTCTGGAACACGCCAGGATTGCCAAAGCTACTTGCTTTTCAGTGTTCTAGTTCCCCTCCAGCTTTAGTTTGGGACTCCTCTCACCCTCCTCCTTTCCCCTTTGCCTTCCTTCCCCTGCTGCTGTACCAAAAGGAGGCACAGGCGCTCGCACCTGGATGCACAGTGGGATAAAACGCAGGGAAACTCTCGGCATACGTAAAAGGGGAGGCTGGAGCCTGGCCAGCACATTCCCGCAGAAAGGAGGAAAAGCTGGCAGTGGTCTACACACACAAATCAGTGAGACCTAAACTTGAATCTTACAGACGCCGACAATTCAGAAACGGTTACTAAGCTCAGAGCTTAGGTCGCAGCCAGCCAGACACCACAGACGGCTCATCCAAGGGAAATCAAACCAGGTAACACAACCTAAGCAGAAACCGTGGCAAAAATGAATGTCGATCATGCGTGGAGGTTAAGATGACGTTTAAAAATAAACCTTAGGCTTGACCTTGGTTTGCCAAGAGAAGAACAAAATCACACATACAACTGAGCCATTAAACTATTTTGAAGTATTTGAAGACAACCAAGAAGGATTAACTAATATTGGCTTTTTTTTTAATTTACTGTATTAAAAATAAATAAATAAAAATCTATTTGGCACTGTGGAGATTAACAATTAAATAAAACATAAAATACATAGCAACATAAAGATCTGTAAAGTTTGCATTACAAGAAAAAAAATGTTTGACCTACTGCGGATAGGACTGCACTTTTAAACCGGTAATCTTTTAAACAGACAAAAGATTGTACATCCCGATCCCCTCTTCAAAAGCAGCCCTGATGTAACTATGTATCTCTATCTATCTCTATACATACATGGGCCTTGAGAGAAGAAAGTATTATTTGAATTAATCACTCGGAATTCTAAGTAACAGAATAAAAGGATTCAACACTATAAATCTATGATGAGAGTATAAAACAGGGAGTTAAATGCCATGTGCTAATTTCAATATATTGTTAAAAACCATTTGATCCTTCAGTGTGATTATAAATTAGAGAAATAATAGAAATTTAAAGATTAAAGTTATTCATAGTAGCATAGCTAAAAGTATTATTAAAATCTGTCCAAATATAATGAATTTGTTTTTTAAGAAAGCATTTTTATAGTGCAGATACCTTAAAAACATGGGAAGAGGAGGTAAGAAGAAATTGTTTTTACTCATTTAAAAGGAAATGATAGATTTGTAACAGAATATGGGACATTCCTCCACCTTGTTTGGAAAAGCCTTAACAAGCCTTTGGATGAGCTAGCGAGCTGGTGTGCCTGAGACGCTCTGAGATACCACCCGCACCCACAGCCGTACCTCTCCAAGGAAATCATTAACACAACTTTACTACAACTGCTAAAAAAAAAAAAGCGTTTTTTGTTTTCTCTCTTTCTTTCCTACTTACAGGACTTATTTTTAAGGGGAATTAAGCTGGTATCAGGTAATGAATCACTGGTCTCAAAGTCTATCCCTGTCTTTCCCCAGGTGCAAACACTAACCAGGGGAATGTACGAACACGCACGAGGCTGTGAGCATCGCTCACATCACGGTCATGACTGGAGATACCAGCCAGAACGGGAGACCTGTTGTTTCAACTACATTTGCATTTGAATGAGTAAATAGCAGTTATCAAGGAAATTAATGTGACTCCTTGGCATGCTAAGTTAGTTACATACTTAAATCCAAGGATGGCAGAATCATAAGTAATGCTTAGTCCTGATAATGGAAAATCCAAGAAAAATTGACAACCAGATGTAAGAGTCGATGCCAAGGTTACAACTGATGTACACAACATAAAACCAGAGAAGGAACAAACGAGCCGAGAACTGTAACTAATAACCAAAAAGACTAGATTATTCCATTAGCCACTACTACAAGTACAGACTGTTTTATAAGCTCATAATCCAATAAACACATGTATTTATAAAATAAACACATCCTAGGGACCCTGATCTTACAGCTATCACAAATAAGACTGTAACTTTCCTTGGTCTACCTTTCACAGTGCTTCTCTCCATTCTTTGCCCTACGCTGTGCCGTTGCTTTCTGTTTGTTGTTTTTTAAATAAACTTTTTTTTGTTCTTCCCCATCTCTAAATCTCCTCTACCTCCTCCAGTATATTTTTACTGTCTTCCTTGTCCCAACTCCCTCCATTACCGAGATCCTTGTTCTCTTACTCACAAACACTCAGCATGAACATCAAGATGACAGGTGACTTGAGCCAGGGTTAATTCGTACACGTATTAGGATTCCAACCACTCTTCGAGCAAGGGGAGCAATACCACCAGCAGCAGCACTGGGAAATGGCTCAAAAGCATCACTATTACACTCGGGATCTTTAAAAAAGTGAGTGAAATATTTTTACTGATTAACAGTGCTGTAAAACTGATTGCCATAAGATATTAGAGAGGCTGAAACCTGAGATTTGGAAGCCGATTAGACTTTCTGTTAGTAATGAGAACATTCGTTGTCACGTTAGGTAGGAAACATTAATATGGCCTATAAACACACGGGTCAAGGCTTAGACTGATCAATCACCTAGTCAAAGGGGTCTGGAGGAAATCACCACTGTGTTTATTGCAAATTGATGATATTTGTTCTGAACCAGCATTAGAAATCCAAAACATCAGGTACCTGTCTACAGGACGGAATGAATCCATATTCTTAGTCTGATCCTGCAAAATATTAGTTGTGTGGGAAGTCCCACAGAGCTCAATTACTTACCTGTGCAAAGCTTATTAGGTAAGGATTTGTAGGTGGTGGGACTGAATAAAAGGGATCCAATTATTAGTCTCAGTGGCCAAGAGTCAAAGACCTAGCCACGCTGGATTTAACTAGTAATAACTTGTGGGTTTTATATGGTGCTTGTAGTCTCTTCTTCAGGAGGAATCATTCAGAACCAGATTACAGACACTACTGGAAGCATAATTACTTTTTTCTCCCAACTAAAAATTGTATTCCAACTGTAAATGCTGAGGAGACCCAGAAGATAAAGTACAATTACCTATATTCAAAAAGGCAGCATCAAACTTTATTAATAGATCCTGTATAAAATTCAATGGAAAATCTATTCAGGGCCAGGGGCCCTACCATTTGGAGTTTCCTTAATAGCCTCCAATAAATCTGGGAAGCATAAAGGGGCTGTTAAATTAACATTTTCCTGATCTGTCACCTGTGGCATAGTTAATTTGTCAAAAAATTCTTTTAGCTTGTCACTGGACACTGTATATTCTGACAAATGAAGTCTGGAATAAAATTGACAAAAGATCTCGTTAATTTTCTAGGAAATCACAAATCTGATTCCATTAAGCTTTTATTGTTAGAAATGTTATATTCCACCAATCCTTTAAGGAAGTGAGGAGTAACTGGATACACAGAAAACATACAATAAATCATAGAAAATTTTCTTAGTATTTTTATTAATGGATTCTCTTAGGGCTACCTCGTGCTTTCCTACACTCTGATCTTATGAAAATTTCCGTTTGCTATTTCTAGAGCATTTTCATCTCACTCAAAGCAAAGATGATGTTTCATCATCTGCAATTCGTTGGAGGAGACATGGCGCTGTGCGGTGTACACAGGCTCAGAGAGGCAAAAAACCAGGGATACTATTTCCCAAATTATTGCTAATGTGCTATGCACATAAACAAATCATTTAATTTCTTTATATTTCTGTTTTCTCTGTCTCTGTCATCAGAATTGTTGGTGGTTGGCACATCATAGTTCTTTGGCACATTACGGCTATTCTTTTCTGTTGCTATTCAAGAGCTGACAGAATTATGTCCGTTATTTGACATTGCTGGAAAGTACAGTCTGCTGAATTCACAAACTTTCTGCTTTCTATTTTTTTATAATTTAAATTAAGCAGATCAATGTATATTTATGCACTTTGATAATAAGCAGCGGCTAAACTTAGGAAAGTTATTCCCGTTAATAAACAAATTTGTTCTGAAAGAACCACTTGGTATCTAAGACTACTGCTCCTGAGAATCCACGCTTCTCGTGTTGTCTAAAATAAACACAGCCACAAAACAGTACAGTAATATTTGGGGATATATAATAGCAGCAGCCAGGCTAATTACAAGAACATAAGTAGCACCAACAGCACATAGATATGTTGCTGGTACTTCTAGACAAGAGTATGAGTGAAGGATACGACAGGCAACTCAAATGATGAATTTTCATGGGTTTTCTAGGATTGTATTTGCGAGTTGTGGTGTTTAATTATATAAATACTGGTTACTACAATTATGACAGGAAAACTGCATATGGAATGATCTTCATTGGCTACATGTAATTTTAGAAATATCTGTATCATTAATGTTCCGTAATAAAATTAATATGCTTTAAATATAAACAGTCAATTAAATTAAAAAAGAAAAAAGTCTTTTCTAAGAAGAATAAGAAGTCTTTCTAAGATTTAAAATCAACTTTTAACCAAAGACCATGAGAAAATATATACCTCCCTCCAATACCAGATGATGTATATCTTGAACTGATTACTGTAGGGCCACTAATCTAGATGATATAGGAAGTTTGGTACAGTTCTGTCCATCCCTAAGACAACTTACTCCTAAACACCGTTCTGAAGTACCTGCGTAATGGAAAGCTAATGAAAGAGTCATTGAGAAAAATGTCTACGCTGTATCCTTCTCACTTCTGATTTGCTTCACTGCACACCACAGTAGAAAATTAAAACAAAGTCCATAAACATTTCTTAGAGAAAAGTGATTAATTTTCAACAATAATAATTTACGGCATCTTCCTGTACAACAGAGTTCTGTGACTAAATGTTATATCGCTGTAAGATTAGATGTTCTAATGATATAATGCAAAGATTTTACTGAATCATTATTTAGTGGGAGTCATAAAAACCTCTTAAAATTAATCTTTCATGCACATCTAGCTTATCCAAAGTTAGCATTTAATTAGACGGCCTTGGCACGAATGAGCTTACTACTTTATTTGCTCAATCAGTATATGTCTCTTCAGTAATTATAATTAATTCAAGTCATTGACTCACCTCCCAGCAAACAATGCTAAACACTACACAAAATGGAAATAAATGCTTATCCATTTCCAAATGTAAAATTTCTTCTCACTTTTAAACTCAGTGAAATGTTTTTTGTTTTAGGTGACAGGGTATTTAATATACTACACGATCCAGCAATCACCTCCTAAACTTACTCACACATGCATTTAAACAATGTATAGGAAATACATGAAGGGGAAAAAATTGAAATATATTAACTCAGCATTTACAACACAAACAAAAGTTCTAACAGATTAGAGCACAGATGTTTATGGTGATACGAAGGACTGTGTTTTTCTGAGATGACCATTGAAAAGCATCGTTTTCTAAGATCTTGTCTTAAAAAAAAATAATTAGAGCAATTATTTCTTCATCCAAAATAAGTGGGAATAAAACAGTCAGTCATATTCACTCATAAGGAAAACAGCTTTTGAGGGGCTGAGTAGAAAAACAAGGGTGGTCTTAAAAAAAAAAAGGATTATTTTTTTTTTTTTTTAAGTTGAGATGATCAAATATCTTAAAAGCTTTCAATAAGCATGTGGCAGAAACCCTCATACTGTAGCGCAATATAATGACACTACCGGCATATGGTTCAGCACGAACAAACTGGCAGCAAAACAGGATGATGAACACCTTTATCAGCCTCAGTATCCGAGACCCACACTACCCAGCAGTGAGACATGTAGCTGCAACTAGTAGATTTTGGTGCGGTGAGTAGAACAGCATCTAACATAGTATGACGGCTAAATATTTATAGCATAGTCTGTTCATTTTATTTGCACAGTATTATAACAGATCTAGAGAAAATGCCCTTTCAGTTGCATATTATATTAATATTTAGAGGCATAACGCTAAGTCTTAGTGTTCGTATGAAAGTACAGGGTAGTTCTACCCCTTTTATTCTCCAACGCACCATACCACACCCTACTGTGGCGAAATAAGAACAATATTTATTTCATCAGGCGGTTAAGCCAGTATTGGTATTTTTCAGTACTAGAGCCATATGATTACTGTTGTTATTCTTAAGTCATTTCTGGAAAATACCACCAGTGAGGGCACTGGGACAACTGTCTCAACACCGGCAGCAGGTGACCAGGCTGCATGCACACGCCTGCCAGTCCTCACAGCTTTTCAATGACGCTTCAAAGTTGTTCCTTTCTGAGGAGTGGATTCTCCTTTGCGCCATCCCAGCTTGTGCTACAGTTAGCAGATCACAATGTAAAATTCCATTAACACTGTTAAATACTTAATTTATCTTATTCATGCTGCCACTATTCATAAAAATTTAACCCAGTAATTTCCTGTTATGCAAAGCATAACAAAGTATGAATATTTAACTACAAGGTAAATAACACACTATTATTTTTTATTCTAAATTGTTGACTTCACTTAGCATGTCTGCTTTGTATAGCACCACACTATTTTTCAATTAAAGGTCCAGATGTTTCAAAGGCTCCAGTAGGCAGCAGCAGTTATGAGAAATGCGTTATCTGCATTGCAATGATCACTACAACATCAGCTCCAGGCTGCATTAACATACTCATGTTTTATTCTAGCCCCCCTCCTAATGTACCAGTTAATTATACAACACACAGCTGAGAAACATAACCTCCAGAGCTGGACAGTTTCTTTCCACGCTTCCACCTGAACAAATTTTTATATGCACCTCAAAACTATGATTTACATATGTAACCACATAATCAAGTATCCCAAATTACTGCCTGTTCCTTCTTGGCATTCACTCCCACAATTAATAAAACTATATAAGTCCTGAGCAAAGAATAAGACATATAATTATTGTAACAGCATATTTCAATCATATTAACATGCATTTATTTGTACAACTCACTTTAAAAAATGTTTTACTTAAAAGATTATGATTTATTGTATTACTTTTTTCTGACAAATTTTGTTTGGAACGGAGGGAGAAACCCCGAGTCCGTCCCCTTTGCAGCCCAGGCCTCATTTACTTTCGTATCTGTATCGGTTTTAGGACAAACGGACGCAGCCCATCTTTAATCCTGCCGCGCTCGGATGGCACCTCGCCAGGAAGGAGAGCACCTCCTGCGCAGCAGGTCAGCACACTCCCTGCAGCACCGCCGAAGCCAAACACGGGACCCGGAGCCGCCTTTCTCCAGAGGGCTGGATTTCGCAGCGGCTGCGGCGGCACTGAGCTAACCATGGATATTAAACCCTTATCTATTCAGTTCGAACAGTTCTGTTGAAGAATGAAAACACATATTCAGATTTATCAAAATACGATTGCTGTATTTGCAACAAAAACGCATTCATTACATGAAACCATCCTTAGTTTCCATGTAGTGAAGAGAAGGAATGGCCTACTTTAGAAGAATTATTTATATTTTACTTAGTAATAAACATTACAATTTAATACTGAGGAATAGAGTTATTCTCTGTAATAACAAAATGCAACGAAAACTTATAATTAAAACTACACCATAAACATTATTTGTACATTAAGAAATAAGCCACGATATATTTTAATGAACAGATGCTATACAAAAGATAAATGTTTTCAGAAATATTCAATCCTTAAACAGATCAGCCTCTAATCCTATGCTTCTGTTGCATAAAGCAGACAGCTTAAGTTCCTCGAGGACATTAGCCAACCTTAGGTGGAACATTTTTAATACATCACCATGTCACTTTTTAATGTGCCACAATCTATTAACCACATGGCAAACTAACAGGGATTTTTAAAATATGGGTTTTATAGCTTTGTGCTGGTGATTAATTAAATAAATAGCCAGCGTTTCACAAATCATCCCTCTAATTAGTCTAAACCAGACACTTTGCATTCCCTGGCATTATTGCCATCTGAAGCTCACAGAAGGGCAGTAGCGTTACGAGGACGAGTCTGTGCACTCCGGAGCGCATCGTCACCACGCAGCCCTGGCTGGCACGGCACCGCGCAGCCCCGAGGCGGAGGTACCGTCTTCACAGGTGCTGCAGTCAGCTGGAATTTGACTCCAGCTGCTTGGAAAAGATGTTCTGTGTAATTATTCTCCCTCATCCTGAAGGAAACAATCGAGATAACAAAGAAAACAGAGCTGTATCTGGAATTTGACCTGAAGTAGCGAAGTTGTATGTTGCAGAAAATGAACAAATATTAAAGGCAGATGCTAGAAAAAATTTACGAGCTAAATGATACATTTTCTGTCAAAACATTTCAAAGTTGAAGCTACAACTAATTACATGCAGCCCATTCAAAGAAGCCAAGCAAGGCTTATCATTAAAATGACTCAATTATTCTTAAAAAGAAAGAGAAAATAATCTGTAAAACCTGCCTGAAATCTCATCATTTTTACTGTGCCTATCTAGATAGATCATTTCCCCCAGAGCTCAAATTAAACTCTTAATAGTTAATATGTTCAAGTTTTACTACAGGATTTTCTCCAAATTATTAACAACTGGAATTTCCTATCTAGGAAGTTTTTTATATGGAAATATGTTCTGCAGTGTTTAGTGACACTATCACAACAGCTTTTTCTCCCTCAATTTAAAAACCATCAGAGAAACGGAAAATGATGTAGCAGTCAGGCTGCTTGTGAAGATGGGATTTTATTTCCTCTGCCAGGTGATTTCTTTCTCAGCATCGGTCACTAAACTTGCCCCTTAAACCGAAGTTTCCTTATACTCGGGAAGATATTTGCATTATTCGGCAAGGCTCAAAGAACAAGTACACCCTGCTTGGACAGGGACATCACTTGGGCTGCCAGGACACCAGGGCACAGCCCGATCCACCGTGCCCATGCCGCGAGGGGCAGGCGCTGGCTGCGACGCCCACGTCTGCCCGGAGCACCCCGACTGTGGACCACTGCAAGAACTGCAGAGCTGCTCGCGACGCACGATGCTGACTTGCATGTTACTCCCTCCAACTTTGTTATTACGAGCAAAAAGTCATGGGATTAAAAAGTGCAGCCTTGAGAAAATGATCTATGACAAATAATCCTAGGGCTGGATTACACCAAGAAAAATTATGTAGAATTTGACTTGGTTATATCAGTTGTCAGTGAGGTGTATCCATTTAATGCAACTAAATTTAAAGAATTGTGCTTCCAGCAATATGGTCGAAGTTTTGTACCGCAAAAATTATTAACAAAAGAATAAATGCCTTCATGCTCTGTTAAATAAAACTATTTGCTCTTCTTGCAAAAAGAACAGAATCCAATTCCAAGAAAAATCCTAAAGCCTCTTCAGTGAGGGATGTCTCAGCCACCTCCTTCAGTTTGATGATTTCTCTTCAGAGCTCAAGAAACAGGGCAACCCTGCAATACCGGGGTCGACTGCCAAATTGCATTTAACACTGCCGAACCACTCCCGAGTTCCTCTCGCAGCCACCCCTCGCCAGAGGAGCAGCAGTAGCAGTTCGGGTCTGGCACCTCCACCGAGCCCCGCAGCGAAGGGGCTACAAGCAGCACAGGGCGAGCCGCTCCTGGGAGCATGGCGGAGGAGGCTGCCTTCCCAGCACCGAGAGGGTAACCAAGAGCAAGGCAGCCGAGGAAAATGATCTTCGCATATAGAATAAAGAATCGCAAGACCTGAGACTTAATTCTACCCTTTCCCAGCAACTAAAAAAAAATTTAAAAAAATTCCTCAAACCTGCAACACAAGTTCAGACCTTGGATTTATCCTTTCAAGAAATCTGAAGTTCTAATTAACTGTATTGATAGCAACCTAACAGATTTTCTGTGGCTGACTTCTCCTTTGTTTTTACTAGTAGTATGACTGCAAAAAGAATTGACTGGCTGTGAAAATTTTATACTGCTTAATTTGGAAAATAATATTTACATTACATATAAATGTGCACCGAAATTCTACGTTATTTTTCTAATTAAGTACTGTTTGCCCTATTATTGTGCCCACAAAATTACTTTTATAAATATATTTTACACAGCATATAATATACATTCTGAAACAATACAATTGAATCCCAGACTGCGAGTTGAGAAAAAACCTGGACTCCCAGCTTTCTGAAGAATTAATATTCTCATAATACTTTTCAGAAGACTGGCCTAATAATTCCAGTATGGCTAAAATCTCTGATAATTATACCCTACCTCCATAAATTTTCTTTACACTTTTATCTGGATACAGAAGAGATCTTTACTTCCTACTCATAACTACTTTCATTCAGCACTAACGCTACATTTCTCTTTGAAAGTACTCCTTTAAAAAAAGAGTCAGTAGTGTACGACAAGCTGTGAGCACAGCTGACATCATGGAAAGGCTGGGTTCTTGCCTGAGGTCATTTTAAGCCAGAAGCCATTTAAACTAATTATTTAAAAAAAGAAATAAATGCATTCTGCATGTGGTAGGGAATCTGTATCAGCATTCCATATGACCACAATACTGGGGAAAGAAGTCCAGGACTAATAATATTAAGACTTTTTAACTGTTACATTACAACTCTATCCCAGAAACTGAGTAGGTGCTGGTACACCACTTTTTCATCCACCACAAAGTACCAGTTTAACAAAAGGATCTCTCCCACACAGCTTCAACAGCCACATGTCATTTAAGTGGTACCTTTAAAAAGATTATTTAAAAGTTTAACCTTAGGAAGCTTTTGCCCTTAAAATATTGCACGTGAAAACGCTCTGATGGGCTAGTTCAAGCATGTTTAATTGATGCAGGATTAAAACCTGTTCTCCTGCAGATGACACTACCAAAAAAAACCCCCCAAACCCCGCACCACTCTGAAATGCAAGATACAGTAAGAGGGCTTCACAGCACTTTCTGACAAAGTGTTTTCAACATTTTTTTCTCCAGGACTTAGGCCCATACCAGCCTAAGGTATAATAAATCCAATCTCCATAGAAGGCTGAGAAACATTTTTTGTTAGTGAATCGATTTTCCTCATCTTAAATGAAAGCTTTGCTAGTATTAAGAAGCTAATGAGAATTATTTTCCTATTTGTTTCAGATAGGCAAATAAAGGAATCTTACATGGAAAAAAACAGACCATTATATTGCCTTTATAAATTCTTAGCAGGGAATACTTAATAAAATCTTAAATAAAAAAATAATAATTTAATAAAATCTAACTTTATAATGGAAACAAGAATAAAACAATTACCACCCCATTTAAATTTAATGTTTAACTACAAAACCAGAATTCTTTGTGGTTAGTGATAGTATGGTGCCTGAACAGACCTATAAGAGAGTCCTTACTCTGTAATTAGTGTCAATGTTTTAAAATTATTTTTCAAGTACAAAGGTCAGAGTAAAGGCATAGTCTAAAAGACTATCCTCTGAGAAATAAAAAAAAAACCAAAACCCCAAACAATACTTCTCTCCCACATAAATTTTTCTCACAATAAACATTTCTGTTAAATGTATACATCCAATCCTCCTGCAAATAGCAGACAGTAAAAACATTTGTTAATAAAACACATCCATATTTCTTTGGCTGTTAAGAACCTTAACTTGTGAATACGTTTTTCATTTGGTTTGATCTGTAATTAAGGGAAAGATAATGACAGTAGTAAATTGCTAAAAATCAATTAGACAGAATAAAATGCAATATGATTCAGCCAAAAGATTAACAAGTGCATTATAAAAACTACTTTAAAATTCTTTAATTTTAATTAAGCTTGTTTTAAATGACCCTTGCCTAAAAAATGCTTTTTATTTAAATGCATCATCAAACTGGCCATTCATTAAAATTTTCCTGTATGTTTCATTGTATCAGCTGTTTTGCTTCCTTTTTTTTTTTTTTTTAAATAACATTTCAAGCAAAGAAAAAGGGTTTGGATGTTTCAGAAGAACTCCTGTCAAACACTCAGGTCCTCTACTGACTCCAGGCAAGGTCAGAACCATTTAATGAACTCCCACTTGTACTCACAATCATCTTCATTTCATGGCATTTGTTGAAATTAAAATATTGAAGCAGAATTACGATTTCTCCCACAAAAACAAGGGCCTGTACCTTACACTTAAAGTGCACCTTCTACTTGTTACTTCTTAATCAAAGAAACTACCAGGTAAGGCAACCAAAACCCAGCCCAGGCTTAACCTCCCCATAACGTGTTCAGGGCTTAGAGAAACCGTTACTGACAAACAACCTTTTAAAGATGTAAAAGGTATTTTAAACTTTCTTTTGTCGGTGCCTACGTTAAAATTGGATGGAAGCAGGAGGGATGTCATGATGCCATCCACGCAGAGACAAATTTGAAGCGATGTAGTCCTGTTAGAATTACACAATAATTTTAGTGTCTTACAACACTGCTTTCAATACATCAAGCATGAGATTTTTTTTTTTCCTTGCCATGGGAAGAATTTAGTGTTTGACATGCATCCTTACTAAATATAGCACACCACACTATTTTATTCATGTGTTTCATAAACTTCAAAATTTCTCCAATGCTCCCACCCTCTTCAGAGAGGAGCGTGCCAGTTTACAAATGGCTGAGGTAAAAAGGACCTTTGACGAGAAAAGCATTTTATAAAAGGCATTTAACAATCAAGCTTAAGCATAATCTTTTTGAAAATGGTTCATGTAAGAATTGAAGGCATGAGACTATTATTAATACAGGAAGGCTGTGCGAAGAATCGGAAAAGGATGGGCAAGAGCGGAGGCGTGGGGTGACCACCGAGAGCAGGCACAGGCACAAATCTCACCTGGTGTTACGTGAAAGGGTACAGAGCAAAGAGTTGGAAACTCTGAGCTGATTACTTTTTTCTTATTACTTAAAGTATTCTACAAAGAATAATTAAACAATAAATTTTTTTTTGTTACAGCACTGTCTTTTGTCCATCAGTAGATTAACTAAACTGAGCACTTTGTGATGAACATACGTCAACAGATTTTTGCAAGTATCAAATTCATAAGCAAAGATATGTCAACAGACACAGCACATGTAATAAACTTGTATCCAATTTAAGCGCTATCTGATCTCAACAGATTTTAAGTGCAGTCCTATTTTAAACAAATCGACCAGCAACCTCTCTAAGATCAATCAACAGCATCTTTAGTAAGGTATTAACATCTGCTTTTTCATATTCTTCTTCCAAAACTCCGAAGTATCTCTTCTTCCCTCTCCTTGCCCCCAAGAAAGTACAGGGAAGAGTGAAGCTAATTATGTACTCACATGCAGCATAGCAAATCAGTTAAATTAAACCTGTATTTCACCTAAGTTATATGAAGTGCAAACAACATTACTAACTTTTCTAATTTCATACTCTAGTACTCCCAAGTAAATAAGAGAGGAAAAAAAAGTAAAGTTTTCCTACAAATAGAAACTGTCACTTACTAGGATGTGATCTTTTCAGCTCATGCATCCTAAATGCATGCAGAGATATTATATGCACTTTCTATTTAGCAATTTAATTATATCTTTGCAGTCAGAGAGTGGCAATGGTTTGCAGTAATAATCAGGTGAAAGCATTCTCACATTAATATGCTGGAATCCGATGTGTTAATTTGATGCAACTTTGCATTGACAATATGTGATTAATTTGTTCTAAGGCTAGCTATGCTCCGAGCTCTGACAGTTTAAAATGCTGGGTTTCTTTATCCATATCGCTATTTGACACGCCTTAGCCCACTGCTTTGCTAGGACCACTGTTAATTTGTAATGAACTGGCTTTTCAGGGGGCTCCTTCATTTTTAATTCTGTCAGTGTCACCTCCTTGAGGAAAATTATAAGTTTCCTTAGGTGTGATTACTGCCAAGTGCTGCTGATAAGAGGTTTGAGAAAACAGGGTTTTATAAAGAAGTCAGTATTTAATCTGCTGAAACAGATTTATTGCCTCTAGACAGATAAATATAATAGAAAGTTCTTTCATTTAAAAGTCATTTTCAAGTTCTCCGTTACCTCCAACCGCCAAATAAGAACATGTAGACAACAGCAGCAATATCTTAGGGAAGGAAAAGGTGCTACATAAAAATTTATAAAAGTAACCAAATGCCCATACAAAGGGACAGTCAATTATATCTCTGTCCAACTCAATTCACATGGAATGTGAACACAGACACACAATTGCCATAAGATAAATAATCCAACCAAATCACTGAGGACCCAATCCTTCAGCAAAACCAATAAAACCCAGTGATATCTGTGGTCCACTGCAGGACTCAAAGATGTATTCATCCCAAGAACACGACTTTGTTGAAAAGTGAGGAAAGCAGACTTCTAAACTGAAGATAAACCAGCCCATAGGACACTGAGATTTCTGGTCAAAGAATGGGTTTTACCCTCAGACAAATGGTACTTTGAAATGCCATGATGCAGCATGGTGAAGAACATGTGTGCAGCAGTCTGAACTTATCCAGCCAGAACGGAGAACTGCATCCGAGGTGCTCCTAAACAAGCGAGGTCTGCAAGTAGAGAAGGATGGGGGGTAACAAATGTCTAAAACAAGATGGGTGGCCAGCTAGAGCTGCTGAAATGTGATCATCCTAAATATATATAAAAAAAATTTAAATAAGTTAGTTCTATCTCTAATATCATGCTTCTGCCCTTTACAACAGTGTCAGAATCTCCACATAAAATCGATAGGAACAGGCCACGGTTGGATGAAGCATTTAAACAAACCCCAAAATTCACATTGACAAGATGCTCCTACATCTTCTGTCTTCATCAACGCTTCCAAAATCTCTTATACTTATTTTGTACATCTGCTTATGTGTACTTCTCACAGGTGATGTACTTACTTTGACATTAAGTCAACTACATGAACCCCTTGGATCTTACACATCGGAGGACGTGCTGACTCCTAACATCATTCCTTTGGCATCAATCAATTAGCAGTCACGTTGAACACCAATGTATTAATATT